>NC_088114.1:6347424-6650454 GCF_036370855.1 Dromaius novaehollandiae
TTGGGTAGCTGAAGACAGAAGGGCCATGTATCGGTTCCCAGCGTGGCAGAAGAAGCAGAGAACTGTCAGTGGGAGTTAATCTGAACTGATAACGTGCATGGCGGAAATTAGTCTCTTATTCTTTGCATACCCATGAAATACCACTTGACACTTACCCCTCAGAAAATACAGTTAAAAAAGTGTAAATGGAGAAATTTGCACAAATAGAATTCATTATCAGAGTTTAGTCACACCAAAAACATTTGGGGCTTTTCTTTTAGGTCAAGGCTCCTTGGTACAATGGGCGTAGATCCTGCTCGTTAACCACATTTCCACCTTCCGTGCATTTCACGTTTGCTAACACCAATCTTCATGAGCATGTTTTAGCACACTCTCAATTTCCAACAGTAAAATTTCTATTGGGTAGCCAGCCACTGCTGCTTGAAATGTCCCACTGTCTAATCCTCCTCTAGGTAGGCATACGCTTCACGGCGACTATAATGCAATAGCATGTTGGCAGCTTATTTTCACCAGCACTAAAACCATGATTGCTGTCGGGAGGACAGCAATGCTGATAGTTACAATATGGGAGGCTATGCAATTAGAAAGTTTAGCATGGACAAATCCAAAGGTTCACACCACCTATTCAAGCTGAGGTGAAGAGCGGTCAAAGTGAAACGGTTCTTGATGCTAATTTAAAGTCAGGTCCATCACACAGGGTTTTGCTACGTCTGTAATTTATTGTTTAGAATTGAGAGTTAAACTGTAATAGAGTTCACAGTGGTGCCAATAAACCCTCATCACGAACAGAGCCCTGCTGAGCTCTGTGCTGCGTAGACACGCTTCAAAAGAGTCGCAGCCCCAGCCACAATCTGAAGACAAGATAGAAACGGGGAAAAAAAAGGAAACCTCGCTGCAATGAGGTAAGCTGGTCTCTCCTCCCACCAGCCAGGACCGGGAACACCACGGGCACGTTCGCATCACGTTCCTTAATCAGCCCTTTATTTCCCATCCAACAAAAGCTCAAGCAGCTCTGACAAACAATGAGCCACGGGAAACGCTGACCCCCCCTCTAGGGGAGTATTTCCTACATCCAGAGAGCTCCTCGGCACCTACTTCTTCTGCCATATCCCTGACTGAGACCAAAAATAGAAAAAAAATTTTAAAGCCTGGGAGTCCTGTTAAATCAGGCAGCCCAACACCAGGGCCCGAGGCCAACCCCTGACACCTACGCTGTTACGGCAAGTTTCTTTAGCAAAGAACCAGCCGCTCTTCTGGGTCTTTCGGGCTGGCATGCCCTGCAACGCACCGTTTTCCAGAAGAGATCCTGCAAGCACCAGCCTGGCCATGGGCTGCCGGCAGTCTCAGTCAGCTCAAGCAGCCCAGTCCGGCTTGCGCTAGTGGCGGTATCAGCTGCGGTCGGTATATAAAGATAACACCACAAGATTCGTTCTGAACCTACTAAAATGACTGGGCATTTAATGTTTCTCATAATACGACATATAAAGTTTTATCACTGTCTTTAGAAGACTGTAACTGACACAAGAAGCTTAAAGCTGTGCATATGCTAAAGAAGATGTATCACGGGAATGTCAATGAAGGAGCCTTGGGGAGAAGGGAGAGCGAAGCGAGGTGATCCTGATCATGTGCGTAGTCCGGGCCCCGGCACACCATGCGCCTGAGACACCGCCCCGGCCGGGCTGACAGCCGGATCGACGGCGCTCAGAAACAGAAGAGATGCTGCCAGGGATAACCGGGAAAACTTTCCAGCCTGAAAGAAGGCAGCGTGCAGCCCAGCTGACCCGGCGCGACCCAGGGGAGCCTGTGAAGACCGTTATCCCTGTTTTACAGGAGAGAGAATTAAACTGAAAATGACTTCTCTATGAAAAAGGAGTGAGATGATTCATCCTCCACAAAGTGGCAGCTGTCCTCAGTGATTTCAGAAATAAATTGATTTAAACATAAGTACAAATCTTTGGGTGAAAGTAAGATAATATGTTATGTTGTCATACCAGATAAAAACACTGTGCCAGCTCCTTCCAGCTCTATCAGCTGGGCTCCAGAAAGGTTTAATGGCTTGCTGTCACCTGCCCTGCCGCTGCGCCGAGTCCGCAGTGGCAGCACGTGTTAAATACAAATTCTTCCCCGGGTGTTAGGAAATAATGTAAAATGATACAAAATGCAGAATAAAGGCATAATAAAGAGCGGTGAAAACAAAACAGTACCCGTTTGTAATAAAACTCTGTAGTTTTCTGAAACAATTTATTTCTGATAGATTTTGTAAAGCTTTTTCTATGGAATTTTCTTTAAAACATAAACAATTTCCCTAAATCAATTTTACAAATGTTTTCTTTCCATCTCTAGCTGTAACTATAAGCTGTTATTCGTATTAGCACCACTGAAGTGTATTATAGCTGTACCCCTTTCCTACCCAAATGCGGCAGGGTCACGGGGGAACTCAAGGAGCGTGTGGGAAGCACGCTTCCCCCCGCGCGCTCGCCCGACTGCCCGTGCCTCCCCCCGGCACCGGCGGAGCCCCCCCAGGCACGCGGGCGTTTCAGCTGCGCTCCCCCACGGCAGCACGCGCGCTCCGAGCAGCACACAAGCGGGTGACCTTCACCAGCTTTGCGGTGCCACTGAGAGCATGCAACCGAGTAATGTATCAGCTTCCCCCTAGGTGGGCTCTGGGTGGGAAAAGCAGGAAGAGTAAAGTGGGGAAAAAAAAGGAAAAAATAACCAGGAGAAACAGAAAAATGACCTGTTGCAGAAGGATGAGAGAAACGTAGAAAATGAACTTCAGTGAGAGGTAGATAAAAGGAGAAAGACAGAAAAACAAAGCAGGAGGCTTGGGGTGTGTAGCGGCTTTGTAAGAAAGACGACCTAAAAAATCCAGATGAAGAGGAAACACAGCCTCAGAGAAAGGATTCATGCTGCTAGGCGAGGCGATGGCCAGAAAAGAAAACCCAGGTTCAAACCTTCTTAACTGAACCAACCCTTCCACCAATGTTTAAACTAGTTGCAAAAAGGATCCTGATAATCTTTTAGCTTATCTTAACCAAGAAAAAATGTTTCTAGTCTCTGCTGAATTCTTAACAAGTAGCCACAACTTTGGTTTCAGGAAAGGGCATCAATTTCTTTGTGTGTGTTTTTGTTTGGGTTTTTTTTTTGTGTGTGTGTCTTTTTTTAAGAAGCCTTTACAGGAGAGTCAACCTGTTGTGGCAGGGGGAGGCATTTGCATGCTTCTCCATAGCTGCCGGAGAGAGAGGGATCACATCTCTTCTGCATAAACAGGTATTTGCAATGCAATAAACTACTTCTGCTTGGCATGTTTGACAGAGTACTAGAAATTACGTGTATAGGATATGTAAGCCAAAAACGTGGACTCAGCCAGCAAGGAGACTATAACACAGACATCTGAGGAAAAAAAAGCACAGAATGAAAAAAAAGGGAGTACTGTGTGTTAGGCTGGGCTAATTTATTTGGGCTTTTCTTTGGTGCTCATCTCCACACAGTAAGATGGTGCTCTGTAAACGCTGCTAACTTTGTTTGATTGAGGCAGCGGTGATTTAAAATCTCTCTGCAAGAGGTGATGGGTGTAACCTTCAGAGCCACGTTTCATCTGATTCTTTCTTTTTTAACCTCAGCAGTGAAAATGTGCTACCTTTAGGCATCCTATGCAGAGCTACCCTAAAATGATACACACAAGCATGTCAGCTTCAGGCAAGACGAGAACTTTCCAAGACAATGTGGGATGACGCAGCCGAGAAAAGCCTTGTGCTAGTGGCACCCGACACGTGGAGCCTGGCCGTCGCCAGGACGGGCTTCATCGACCAGTCTCGCACGCACAAAAATTATAAGCTAAGGGCCTCAGAACAATTATACAGGCAAAACCACATTCTTCATTTGAATGAATCTGATTTTCTTTTCCTTCCAGTTTCTGAGCTATACAGGATAGAGACTGCAGAATTTCAATAAACCATTTTATTCCTACAGCTAGGATTTCACGCAAAAATTGCAAGATTTGACGTTCAGTGTCACAAGCTAACTGTGCGATGTTGCATCACACCAGCTGAGAGGCTGGTTTGGCTCCAGGACGGGAGCTCGTCGTAACCAGCGCTGGTTCCCCCAGATCCGTTCGGCAGGTCCGAGCTGAACCGGCAAGGCTAACATGATTTCCATCCCTCTTGGCAATGGAAAATAAAATGCCAGAGTTTACAAAAAAGTTAGAATATTAAAACAGACCCAAACAAAACTACCACTATACCTTCACCAAACCTTGCCAGCAAACTAGTATAAACTCACTTTACACATCAGTCCCTGATCCCAGTCTCAACAAATAGCAAGAAGGAAGAAACACTCTTATTTTAGACAGAAAATTGAGGCATGGGCTTAAAGACTTTCCCAAGGTCAGAGAGGGAAGTCTAAAAAAACCAGCAGCTGTACAATCTAGTCCGCTGCATTACAGAGACGATCATTATTCACCATTGATAGATCAAGATAAGGTGATACATACAGCAGTACATTAAAATTTAATTTTATTCATTGTCATCTTACTATTAAAAATTCAGTGATGGATAGGCTGAAAAGCCATTTTTCTTCAGGAATCAGTGTATGAAAAGAACCAACTAGCAAGAAAAATCACAAAAAAATGAGTTTGCTAATCATGTAATAAAGTTCTTAAAAAAATGGATCCACCTCTTTGGAGCACGACATGAGCAGTGCAGGTCGAGAAATATTTGCTGAATTACTTATTTGACTTTTTTTTGCTATTTTCAAATAAATTATTCACTATAAAATTTTCCAGCTGTTGATAGCACTTTTCCCAAATAACTCAAACCATTTAAAAGTGGGTAAAAATTAGCATGTCATTTAATACAATATAAATTTAAAAGATAGTTCCCCACCAAGCCAGCATTTCAGTTCAGAACCATCAGTCCGAGCATCTCCTGCCATAATAAATCTAGTAGTCATTTACCACGTTATATGAAGGGAACAATAAATCAACGTTGACTTTATTACATCCAGTCTAATAATCATCCCATAAATTATTCAACACAGTAGTCAGTAAACATCAAGCACTTCTGAAGTAGCCCAATCACGAGGCAACAGCAGAAAAACTGCACTTACTATGCAGGTGGGACCATACTGCAGGGCTGAGAAAACATAATTTTACTGACAATACTAAGTCAAATAAAACACTGTGGATACACTGACAATCTGAGTTTCTCTACCTGTTGTTTCCTACTGTTCTCAGCATAAAAATAACGATAAATACAGCATAACTTATGTATAAGGGTGATAAAATTGCAAAAGAGCAAAGCAGGCATACAGCCACAGATGATCATTATTATCTACGCTGGCCAGTTTCTACAGAGGGCATCTAAAGCACATTGTACTAGACACTTACACAGAACAAGTGATGATTGCTGTCCTAACTGACAAAAGCAACAGACAGGAGAAAGATGACCAAATAATCATTTTACAGATAGGACCAAGTATAAGGAGATAAAAGCCCCAATTAAATAACACTGAAGGAAACACAGAAGTGATATATTGATTGCAGACTCTTGGTTTGGCCAAGAGTGGCAGAACTAGGAATTTGATTCCTACATTGTGACCCCCAGGCTTAAGCCTTTATATCAATATCAGTCTTAAGTATTCCTAAGAAAAGCTTTAGACATTTCTTTTGCATTACATTTTCCCAGACAGTTAACAACGGCACCTCACTGCCACTGTCACCTGAAAATGAGACCAACCTGCCACTGAAAGGGAGGAGTCACATCAGCATAACACTGGTCTGCCAGCAAGAATGAGACCCAATATTTTCACAGCCAGAAACTCCAGGGCCAGCTCTACGGAAATTTGCTATTGAGTAATCCTAGCGTACTAAATCACGGCAGCAGGCACCACACTCACTACAGCACCCCGCAGCAAAATGTGGTCCTCATCCTACACAGGTGTATCCACCTGAAAACCCTTACACATGCAAACAGCAAATTTATGCATGTGCATAGATATACGTGGGATCAAACTTGCTGAATTCAGTTTAAGTCTTTTTAGTAACCATTCATCCCTGAAAGGTAACCATATAGACCAAGTTATCTCCATATATACTGTACAAGAAAGCTTCCCTTAACTTCAGTAAGAATTTTCTTTAACTGAGGCAAGAAGGCACTGTTGCGGCGAGGACCCCACACAGTGGGCCCACGGCAGGTCCTGGGCTCGCGTGGACCGAAGTGCCGTGCAGGAGGCATACGCAGGGCTGGAGGTCCAACACAATACTCTGCTGCCCAAGCAACTCAGTGACGGTTAGGCAAAGCTGAGCTGACCCAGAAGAGAGTCTAGGCACTGACTCTGGTCCTGCTAGATCCACCTCTCTGCAAAGGGGAACACTCAGATTATGTGTAAACAGCCTGAACTCTGCCCTTTACAGAGTGCTCATCTTAAAACATGCATCACAGGGCCTCCAGCACCACTTCTCAGGCAGTGACCACAGCCCCGAGAAGAAGCAATCAAAGGGGCTACGAAGCACTAAAGAGTGGAAATCTCACTCTGCTTATCCCGCCTGTTATTGCCTTTCATGATTGCTTGCTCCCGGTCAATGTTTGAAATACAAACTTAATAAATCTCTTACATGCGCTTCTCATGGTTGCCATTGATACCGTGTTTATTCTTATATTTCTAGTGAATGTAATATATTTAAAATGTTCAAGCAAGGAGTCACCAGTCTGACAAAGTTGAGACACTGGTCTAAAAGGTCTGCAGTGAGTCTGTATGCGGAGTGATACTTTACCAGGCTAAGTTACTATTTCAACGTTCACATTAAAGATGCAGCATTTTGCTGCTTTACGATCCATGTCTCAAGCATCAGTTACTCACACTGATGTCCATTTAACTTTGGAATCCAGTAGGATTTTAAAATTATCTCCCCTCCTTTTTTTATTTTTAAATTTAATTGTAGTCTTAAATCCAGAATGGAAGATGCAGTATATTAGCACACAGGCCTTTCACGTCTCCAAGGTGAGATCTATAACACATCCTTTTTATACTCCTTGCTTATTAGTGTCCACCTGGTTCAACAAATGAAATTACACAAAGAAGCAGCACTACATTTCACAAGACTCAAGGTCTCAATATATTTCAAAATTAGAGGCTTTTTTAGGGACATCTGCCAGGGCACGTTCAATGCAGGAGAGACTAGTGTCCTCTCCCTGCAGGAACTTCCTCTGCTGCAAACTGTTCAGCAGCTATTTCTGCTGAACTCGAACACCCTGCAGAAGTGCAAAGTTCTTTTCAGCTAGAAAAGAAACTATGTTTTCCTTACCCAAATGTTCAGTATCTGTTAAGTCTAGAATTAAAAAAGAAAGAAACGCTCACCAGCTTCCCCATCATTAAAGTGAAAGAAGCTTCCAGAATCTCTTTTCTTTGTTATTTTTAAGCAACGACATGAAAAACAAACTGGAGAAAGAATATCTACATTGCTTATTTTTCGCTTTTGAAAAAAAACTTGGAGCTGAAATATGTTTTTAAATCGCAGAATTATAGAGTAATTTAGACTGGAAGGAACCTCTGAAAGCCACCTGGTCTAACACCCTTCTCAAAGCAGGGCCAATTTCTAGGTTGGATTAAGTTAGAATGGTTCAAATCTTCTCACCTGGCTTTCCAAAGGAGCGTGTTACTTCGACTGCTTTCTGTGATGTGATGGAAACGCAAGGACAGCCTGAGCACTTGCACCGCTGCACCTCACACAGCACCATCCGTCAGCAAGGACACAGGCACCACCAGGAACGGAGCATTCGCCTCTTCCATTGACTCTTCAAGATTTGCAATTTGGTCATGAGCGAGTCATTCTGCGTTACCTTGCTGTCTGTTAGCCTCCTGTTCTTTTGCAGCACAAGTGATTTTACAAACTTTGTCCAAGTTTAGTTGAAAGAAAGTATTAGTATGCAACGGTAAGAAAACTCTTGTTGTGTACAAATTCTTAGGCTGAAAATAATGGTTCTGGAGGTAAGCTAAGAAAGGTGGTATCACAAGACTACATTTACTAAAAACTGAAAATTAAATAACACCATGTTCTGCAAGGCTATTTCCAAGCCTGTATGCCCTACAGCAAAACCAATAGCATCTGATCAGCACTAAATGGGAAAGTGCCACCTCTGTTTTTCATCTATTCCCTTTTACAATCCCATTTTCTAGCTGCGCAGCGCTAGGGAGCTTCAGCCCAACTGAGCTGTCTGAAATGCAGCATCTATTTCACCAGTGTCATTAGTGTCTGCTGCATTTTACAGGGAAATGAGACCCTCATGAAAAAAAGCATACAGTACAGCAAATGGCTTAAGGACCTGACAGAAGTTGACTGTTACATATCTAGTAAGGTATAAAACTATTTTGGGAACGACATGGACATACAGAAAGCCAGATTCCTGGCTGTCAGAAACCTGTAAAGTTTCACTGACTTAAGTTGCTCTCTACCAATTTTTACCAGCTAAAGATGACTGTAAGTACATATGCAATATTTATCTGTTTTGTACATTATATATGCTAAAGTAGGCAGTATGGAACAAACACCTCAGGCATACAGTACAATACGAATATTTGTTTTACTTTGTCAACATATTTCAACCCTGACCTGATAGGCCGGGAGTTACTAAAGGGCAGATTGAGCCAGCCCTCCAACTGCTTTGGCTGCAGTGATCATGCCACACTACAGTACCCTTTCCCCTCCTCCAGCAACAGTATAGTTTTTTTAGTACTTGAGCAGATGTTTCCCTCTCACTGAACACCTTGGGATAATCTGATAGCCATGATGAAATCTTATAGACAGAATGATGATACAGGTCTGCAGTTAAGTCCGAGGCCCTGTCAAATCAAATCACAGCTCTTAATTTACTTGTGATATTAAGAATTGTGCGAGTTCAAAAGCTCACAGTATTCATGTTCTCATTAGTGTCAGTGATTCCATTAAATACAGCTGTGTCACCATTTCGGGTCTCATCATGCGCAGTCTTGACACACCTAACTTTTCGACACTTAGAGCCAGAGTCTGAGCTGCACCGGAGCTGAGAGATACGAGGGAGGATGCATGTCCTGGCAACCCCTGGATACCCTCTGAAGAACTGCAGTGAGGAAAATAATCAGTGCAAGTTACGATGGAGGCTGTTATGCTGCCGTGAGTTATCCACCAGGTGTACTGAGAACTGCAAGCTCCTCCCAGGAGAGTTTGTCAAAGTGTGACCAGACAACAGCAGTAATCTGCATGGAGTTATACAGACCAGCACACCCAGCCACCATCCTTTGGTGAGGTCTGTCTTCTATATCTGACCATCAGCAATCATGTATCAAGCAATCATAATCTTATTTATGCAAATGGTCCAAGAGTTACTAAAGCAAACACAACAACCAGTTGCCTACATGAAAGCCATGATAATTCATTCTAGAAAATTTCAGCACAAGAATGAAGATAGACCTGCACTTACATGTGTTGGTCTGGACAAGAACAGATCTTGGTCAATATGGATAGTTCCTGGCTACTGAAACCACTATGTCATATAATCTCTTCAAAAACTTATCAAGCTCCATTTTAAAAGCACTTAGAGTTTTTTAATCCCTCTATTCTCCTGAAAGGCTCTCCCAGAACCTGATTATTCTGATGGTTAAAGCAGTCAGAGGAGCCACCCTGGCTGGGACTCAAGCCTTGGAGGAGCCTCTGCTCAGAGTGACCAGATCCTAGCCCATTGCAGACACTCGCAGGAGTATTGTGGCCAAATGCAGCTCCATTTCCTACAGCAAGTGTTCATAGCAAAAGATAAAATAACTCTGCAGACCTTCTGGAAATACATGATGGCTGATAATAGCTGTCTCATTCACAAATATTCCTTCCACATTTCTATGTCCTCAAATTACCTTCAGCCAAACTACTCCATCCCTGTCCCAATATTGTAAACAAAAGAGCCACATTTCTGCAGATAAAATTACGAGGAGTTTAAACACTCAGTGACCTAGCTAGGCAGGCGGAGGAATGGCCGGCCCCCACTACCTTAGGCAACCCGTTTCGTCAGAGCGTGACAACAGCTGTTTGACATTTCCGGAGCACTTTCTCAAAGAACATACCTTTGCCTACACAATGCCTGTAATCTTCTCGATATTGTAATCCATGCCGTATCTTCACCATTACATAGCACAGCACATGAAATGACACCCAGGCACAATGGTGATGGGCACACTATAGACAATTTGGTGCTTACAGTGGTTGAAATCTTACCCATTTTTCTTGAGATAAATTACCTCTACTTCATTAATATTCTCCTGAACTTCTGGTACTTCCTTCCAGACATACCTTGATACTACAAACATTAAGGTTACCATTTTAAGTAATCAAATAATTACTATGATAATTCATGTTGCTGGCAAACTTTCTTCAAGAAAATCAATGCTAGATCAATCACTGAGACTAAGACCTCTGGAGCAGGCACCATCTCTGTTGTGTGTGAACTGTCTCCTCTTTGTGGGTGACTGAATTAGCATGAATTAGCATAAAGTACTATTTTATTAAAAATAATAATATGACCAAACTAATAATTATAAAATTGGAGGAGAACGACAAACAGACATGTCACAAATCAGTGAGATGCTTTATGAAATACCAAGGAAACCTGCTGGTGTGAAGAAGAAACACCACCTCCCAAGAGTGAGAACCGCATGCCAAAGTGGACATGGTCTATGTCACTTAAGTACCACATCACATAAGTTTCCTTACTATACAGCAAATGTCACTTAGTGTCATTTGGGCTTTAAAGCCACTTTTTGTCAACATGTTGGAAGATAGTAATCTTGGATCTTAAAAGAAGATTCTCTGGGAAACAATCACCAACCTTGGAGGCTGGGCAGCAGCACAAACTGCATTGCTCCTACTTGGGAGAATCTCAGGGCTCTACTTAAAAATCTTTATAATTAACAGTGGAAAGCTGTACATCTATCCCTTTAAAAAGAAATATTGATCCTATCGAACTTGAAGTAAGGGAAGAGTGACCCTAATTATTAGAATTATGAATTCAGTAATGCTGGTAATCATTATGAGTTTCTACAGCTTCATAAATCATTCACGTAACAGTGAGAAGTGGTAAGTGAAGATCAATTTTTACTCAGAGGTGTTGCAAAATTTGCCACCCTTATTGAAATCTGTGAATCAGATTTCCTTTCATGAACAGCACAGCTTGACAAGAAGATGACAATGAGCCCAGAGGTGAAGAAGTCAGGGATCAAAACACAAGCAGGATTTTATTTCATGGCAGCTACTTAAAATATTAGATTGCTGAAAATCTTTGACTTTTCTTCATTTTATACTCTTACTGCTGTTGCATAGTTCATAGTTCAATTTTGAGTCTTTAATGTCTTAATCTGATGTATAATCTCCTTCTTTGTAAGGCTAACATCAAACCACTGCAAATATACACGATACTTTTCTTTCATTGTAAGGTAAAATCCTCGAGGGTGAACTAGCTGGAACAAACAACAAGCAACAAACGGCAAACTTAAAAATATCTCCTCCAAGCAAGTAAGCTGGAAAATTCAGATAGGTCACATATTCCAGACATCACAGCTAGCGTGATTCCTGGAATATATAAAGAGAAATGCAATGGGCAGCTGCTATGAATAATAAAAGCATCTGAAGGACATGAATAATTAAAACATTAGTGCTGCCAAAATTATCACTACAGTTTGTGAATGTAACTCAGATGACTAGGCCTGGCTCTCCTTTTCCCTTACTCAAGCTGCTTGATTTCAGTTCTGCTTTCAGTGATTTCAGTTCTGCTTTCAGGATGCCGCAGAAGCAAAGTCACAACAATCAAAAACAATGGGTGAGTTTTTCTAAAAACAGTAGAAGAAATCTGCCAGACTTCCAGAGAGCCTGAATGTGTAACACTGCTCAAGAGGAGCAGAAGGTAGGTCGGTGATTTTCTAAAAAAAGTCTGTAGGTGAGTTTTAAAAGCTAAAAGGAAGAGAAGGTGCTAACTTTCCACAAGTACTTCAAGGATTTAAGCATCAAGGAGGGAAAATTGCTACAGCAGGTAGGAAGGGGAGCGTGACTAGAAACAACAGGAAATATGGGCCAAATTCAAAGCAAAGGGACAGCTGACGGGTCTCAAAAGGAAGTGGCAGACACCATAACTGGAAAGGTTTAAAATCAGATAGGATAAAATGCTTAGAAAAAAATAATCTTGCAGTGGTAGATATCGCTATAACAAGCCTTTTCCTTTTTTTAGCTTGGTTCCCTAAGAAAAAAAGGATCATGCAATCAATCTGTCTGTGTGTCTGTCAGTTCCCCCCAGTAACTTTAGACCATTTTCAACAAAACTTGACAGCAGGATAGAGGCTAAGAATTATTCAGGCTTGTGGCTGCTGGCAGCCAGGAGAGGAGAAGAGACCCAGTGAGCAGCCCCTCCGACAGAAAGGACACCGCGCACCCCTAGGAATCCATATCCACCCTCACTCCTAAGAAGCCAATGCATAAAACCCAGGCTTCTGTGCTTTTGCTGCTCACTGAAATTCTCCTTAACTTTCATGAATTTCCCTGATTTTCTTTAAAGTCCCAGTTCAGATGTTGACCCCTACTCAGCAAACCACTGAAGCAAGCTCTTTCAGTCTTCTGGGGCTCAAACGTATTTTATAAGTTAAGCATATGTTTAAGTACTCTGCCAAATAGGAATGAATTTAAATGCTCTGCTGAGCTAGGCTCTCATTTATCAGCAAAATCACCAATTTAATTCAGTAAATTCACCAAATTATATGCGGAGAGAATTACTCCTGACCCTTGCTCAGTGTCGCATGAAAATGACCCCTGTAGGAATGCGGCACCCTTGCAACTGGTCTCCCACAGAATTAAGAGCATGACCTATTTCTGCTCCCAGCCTCCTAACTGAACAGGCACAGTAGTAAACCAAAGCTCAGAACGTTGTCGTGAACAAATGAGTCTTCCTCTCGCTACCAAGCTTCCTGGCATACGGTACAGTTTGTATCTGATTGGACTCATCTCAATCATTAGCACTGCCAAGGGGAATTTAAAAGGCAATATGGATGGTTTTCCATATTACATCACCCTAGGACATATGATGAATAACAGTTCCTCTGAAATTTAGGGAAGGGAGAAGAATCATGTCTTTTTCATAGTTAAAACATGCAGTAATAATTAATAACAGGTTTGAAACCAAAACGAATCATGCTTCTCTGTGACAATATCAAAAGAAAAAGAGCTATTAAATATATCTCCACCTCTTATTACCATATTGAATAATTCAGAATTCTTCCTGTTCGTGTACTTCAGTGTGGAATATCTCAAGAATGGTCAGGATTTCTATTCGACACCCTACCGGTCTCCATGAGCCCATGGTACGGTGTACAAGGCAAGTCAGAGTTCCAAGTCTGACTTTCTCTCTGGATAGACTTTTCCACTCAATTGTACCAAGCATTCACATGCATAATGTGTCACTGGAAAAATGGCCTTTTTGTTGATCCTTAAAATAGAGATATTAAGTCCTCCACTAGTCTGTTTCGAAGCTTTTCGAATCTGGGGATTGTTTAGGTGGTACTTCTGGTGTTCCCAATGCAGTGCGGTTCCACAAGACCCAGCATGGCAAAGAAAACGTGAAGAAAAAGAAAAGCAGAAGCTGATGACTGCAGTTTTCTAAATGAATGCAGATCTAAGCTGTCTGAAGAAGAGAAGCTCAATGGCACATTATTTCATTACTAGATCAGGTTAGTAGCACTAACGTACAGGACAAGCTACACCAGTTCCCCCTGAAACCGCAACAGAGAATTTTTAGCTGTGCTTCACGTTCCCAGACAATGCGAAGCTCCCAGTGCTGTGAATGCTGCCGGCATTATGAAGATATGTATCATTTTGATCTGGCTGAAGCAACCCCAGCGAGGAGTCTGTGCCAATTTGACGTCCTCCCCTTCCTTCAGCTAGCATCCATCACTCAGGGAGGCACGCCGTAATGTGCAGTGACACACACGGAATGGGCAGAGCCGGGGAGAGCTTTCAAGGCATTTCAGCTCTTCTTTACGAAACATAAATACAGGATGCTGAATTCAGTCGCAGCGCAGTTTCCTATGTTTGACAATACAATCCACTCTCTGCAACTGAAATATTCATTCGGGCACAATTACCATATAAGATTAATATTTAAATCAAGGGTAATTTGTTTTCATTATTACTCTTCTTTCTTTTTTAAACAACAGTTAGGATTATAAACTGAAAGAAATGATATATTCTTGCAGTGGATCTTTAACATTCTGCGTTTATTAGTATCAGTCTGAAACACTCAGCCATTGATCAAACCATGTATTTTCCAGAGCGATGGCTTGAAAAAAACCCCTAGCCCCCAAGCTCTGGATTTTACAGCCATTACTGTCAATTACGCACCCCACTGTGGGAGCAAAAGGACTCTTCATACGTGCCAGCTGCAGCCTCGTCCTCTGAATTTTGCAGGGGCGATTGTTATTTCAAACACCGAAGGGGGAAGAGACAGAGACGAAAAAAAAAAGTTAGCCATAATGCAGCAATTGAAATTCTACCCATATGTTTGGGGACCTTGACATATGAGCTTGAAAATTTTTTAGTGAACACATTTTGATAGTAGTAATAATAATCATAATACCGAGGTCTCTCTAGCGTCTTTCCTGAAGGGATCTTAAAGCCTTTTATGAAGATGCAGGTGTCTTGACAGACATTTTACATGTCACAAAACTAGAAAACACAGCCATGCAGCAACTTGTAAAAGAGGATTTGGGGACCTCCCTAGACTGCGGCAGAGCACGATGCAACGCAGAGACCCCTGTGCTGCTGCTGCCTGTCCACCCCCAGGAGCCGAAGCAGCCTCGGCGTGCGAGCCTGGCCCTGCCCGGCGCTGCGCTAGCACAGCTATGCTGGAGCCAGAAGTTAGTGGCTCCGCGTGGTGCTGCGCCGATCTATCAGCTTGACTGCTGCTGGCCTGGGAGGCTGCACTGCAATCCATTCGGTGGAATAGAAGTGCCAGAGCAGATTACTAGAAGAGCGAAGCACAGAGGTAAAACCCAGTCCCTGCTGAAATAAATGGGAGTTTTACCATTTCGATGAAGATGCTGTTTCCACCAGAATGGTCTTGACTCCCTGGACTATTGTCATATCCATCAGACCATGCTGCAGTGACATTGAGGATGAGGTTTGAACTCACTGTCACCCTAAAGAAAAACAGGTCCAGCGCTCTGTGATTCCATCCCAGTTCTTAATATTCTGGAAACATTTCTTTGGTCATTTCCAGACATACAACACCCACCAAAACAATTCCATCTCTCTCATCCCTTTGTATTTGATTTTTTTCTCCTTATACCTCAATGTCAATTAATCATCGGTTTGCAAAAACATGTATCATTTCGCAAAAGCAAATGCATTTTTGCAAGTTAGTTATCTGCTTTAAGAAAAGAAGGGCCCCACTGGAGATTAGTGGAGATATTCTAGTATAAAACTGAATAAAGCTGTAGAGAATTATACCTAAGATTATCCTTTCCCCTGCCATGAACTCTTCTCTCCTTTCCAGCTGCCTTTTCTACTGTAAGGCTTTTCTGAGATTATGCAGTAAGTTTTTGTCCAAGTGGAACAAGGGATAATCCGAAATCTCCTCGGAGCTCCCGAGCTCCGCCAGGTTTGAGCTAAGCCCAGCCAGAGCTCCCCGGTGCTGCAGGGCTCACGGGTTCCAAAGAGTCACAGGGCCAGCGTGGCACAAGGCTTTCACACACGCAGAGTTTATCAGTTTCAGAAGAAACAGCACTAAAGTCCTTCAGCAGAGCCCCTTCATGGCCTCTGCCACCGAGGGCTGTAGAAAAATTGGACTAGTACAGGAGCTAAGTGATTCACTAACACATCAGTCAGAAGAACTCCAGTCTCTGAGGTATATGACTAGGTGGGAATCTCAGACTTTGTGCAAAAAAGTAAGCAAACTCTTAGTCCCCGTGGCTGTGAAAAATGTGAAAGTTTGAGACCAGCGTACACTAAAGACTCAGAAACTGGGTCACATTTGATCCAAAAACATTGAGTAAAATGACAAACACTGATTCTTCTGTCAGTGAAATGTTAATACCCAAAGGAAAAACTGCTGCACAGAGAATAAGATACCTGTTTTTTATTTTAATAGGGTTACTCACCACGTGTGCCACTGGGGATATCTGAATGTCCTCCAGTAGCATAGCAGGTGTAGTAAGTGATATCGCTTGCCTATAGCTTGCTTTCCTACAACCTCTGTCATACGTTCCCGAAGGGAGATAGGTATGGACTTGTACAAAGGGTTGTTAGCTTTGCCAGGACTCCGTTCAGGGTTTTTTTGATACGCATGTTTTAGTCTGTGTTTATGTGAGAGGGGACAGATCGAAAAGTAGACCTGAAAGTTGTGATACTGAGTCAAGGACTAGCCTCCAGAAACACACTGAATCCTGCATGGTGAACAGATGCCCTGTCCCTACCTGCTGGGAAACATCCTGCAGGGCAAGACTGTCTGCTGGACTCTTCCTTCCAGAGCTTTAGATAATACAAGTATCTCAACCACTGGGTTGACATGACAATCCCTGCCAAAACTCATCTTTAATTAGCTTGAAAGACTGAAAATAGAAAAGCAGAAATTAATACTACCCTACTAACTACTGGTTATTAAGGTACTCAGCGGTTATCTCACGTCTCCTGATCTCTTGGTTCATATACTGATCTACTGATGTCTCTTTCTGATTCCTCATGAACATTTCAAAAAAGACCGTTCATGTCACCTGAATGTGGAATGGAAATTGTCTATAGCTTCAAGAATTCCTGTAGAATGCAAAAACCCTATTTCTTCTTATTTCTTCTTCCTTCTACTTGGAAGCATTGACATCAGATCCAGAATGAAACTAGAAGAAATTCAAGTTTCACTCCATTTCTGTAAAACACTCAGGAGACCCAGGCAGTCTTTAGATCTTCCAGTGCCTGTGGCTGGATATCTCATCTGCCAAGACGCAGAGCCTCTTAATCCCCACTGAGATCTACAAGTCAAGTGTATTAACATGGCAGACAAATGAGACTTTCTTAAAAGCTTAGGTTTTAAGCAAGTATTCCTGTAAATAAACCAGCATTAAAGACTTCAGGCTATCAGTTGTATATACCAGCTTAGAAGATCAACATGCAGGTTACTGCTACAGTATATATCTACACTCCCATTCGAGGTGCAATTGATGGAGTAATTACTTAAACAGCTCATAAAATGAGCAATACCTTTTCTCCAAATAAGAGATGGAAAACCTCCTATATCCACTCAGCCCACTTCTAAATGCCGCAGCCAGCACGAAGTGAACAGTACGTTAGGAATGAGATGGAGTGGCTGAGGTGGCACTGCTATTTGGGAGAATTAAACTCCTGTTTACAGGGAGAGTTCTTGACGCTGTGCACAGGACAGGCAGATGGGAAGTCTACTTGCTTTATACCCTCTGTTGAAGATTTTAAGAACCCTGTTAGGGAATTTCCACAAGTTACAAGTACACACTGTAAAAAAGTCAGTGAGAATAAATGGACAAGAAAATCCCTTTGCTGCTTAAATAACTGTCTCCTGCTAGCTTCCCCTGAAAAAAGCACCACACAGCTTAAAGAAAAACAAACAAAAAATAGATGTAGGCACACCAGGTTATACATACAGAAGACTTGACTTCAGATGGACGCAATTGAATTACGCAAATTAAATAAATGCTGTTTTCTATATTTGGACAGAGTGGAATACTAAGAAAAGTAAAAAAAGGAAGAGGAAACACAGATGATAAGAAGTCCATAAGGCAAAATAAAACACACCTTTTTGGTCATGGATGTTGGCCAAAGAGGATATCGGCTTCAGCAGGGTTCTATTCTGCCACTGTAGAACTGCCGCTGCATGTATTCAGCATAGGAATAAATAAAAAGAAGCTCAAAAGACAGCACATGAGCCTACTGCTTTGCTGAGCATTAGGAGCTTCAGAAGACAATTTTACATCCTTTGACATCTTTAAAATTAAAGAGCAATTTGGTTCAATCCGAGTCTAATGCAGTGAGAGGCGAGTGAAGTGTTAGGCAAGTGTTGTGCAACTGCCACTTAGCTGTATGCTGAGAAAGGAATCAAAGCGGTATTGCAAAACCTAGACATTTAGATCAAGATATTTCTTTAAAAGATTTTAATGAATCATTATAAGAATGCCCCTAACCATTATAATATTTTCATCTTACATCTGTTTCTTTTCATTTTTTGCATGAACTCAGGACATGTCTTCTCCTACTCTGTTTTATGCTGGTATCAACCTGTCCACCAAAAGTTAGTCCCTGCCACCAAGCCTTACAGCTGGGTAGCCCTCCCTCAGAGATAAGCCCGGAGTATGACCGCTTGTTTGTTCTTTGTTCCTTCTACAATAGGTAGAGAAGTAATCCACTGTTCAAAAGCCTGAAAATATCCCTGGATTCTTCTGGAACAGTGAAAAGTTAGCCCTAGCCTAGATGTCAAAAGCAACACCTTTCAGAGCTTTAGATGAAAAAGAAAGCCCTCTAAAAAAAAAGAGAGATAAATTATATACAATAACTTTGATAGTTCTAGCATCTGAGGAATGGAACTGGCTTAAGCAATCTCATTTCATCTAGGACCCAGGATTAAATTTCAACTGAAATCATACAGAGTAAGTATCCCATTTGGTAAGCCTTGCCATTCACCAGAATGTTTTTGTCTTTAACCCTGGTTGCACTGCACCTGGGGGCAAGCTTAGACCAAGCCTTTTGAGTATGTTCCCTTCCCACACACTCAAAGGCAAACAAGGACGGGCAGCACGTGCCTAGCAGCGCCTTGAGGCTACTGCTTTTCTGGAAACAGTCTGTACATCCTGAAGTCTTGTACAGGCTGCTGACAAACAGGATCTATAGTGCCAAAAATCATTTTCTGCTGTAGTCCTAGTCACACTGGGGCCTGAAAGGCTGACTGCAAGCTGGAAATGTGTAGTTCATGCACATTACCCTACTTTTGCAGGCTACAGCCTGAAAGATGCTCAAGGCATACTGTCCAGGGCCAGTTTCCTTTCTGCTGCTTTGCAGAGCAACCACGAGCTGCAAGAACCCATATTGCTGCAAAGTGCCAATCACTGCCCAAATTGCTTATTGTATGACTGAGCTTTTGGACCACAGCAGGACTGTGGGAGACAGGAAAATTAAATTCTGGACTGCTCATAAGACCCAGCACAGGATGCCTTTGCAGCTAACCTGTGCTCACCAGAGTCCATTTGCTCTTGAGATAGACAATATCGGCACTCTTTCAAAAAAAGACCCACGGCCTCTGCAGCAATGACGCCACTCTCTTCTACTCAATGTCACCTCTGTGGCAACAGACAGGGTAGCTGGAGGCCACCTGGGATATGAAGCCATTTTCATTGCAGGTAAATGTGCTTTGGAGAGTTCTCCTGATACTGCTGTATCTGAGGGTCCTCAGAGGATATTAGCAAAGTTGTGCCAGGAAAGCACTCCTGCCAGGACCAGTACAGGCAGGCCATCACTTTGGCCTCCAGGTCTCCCTCCAGGCCACCCTCTGCAGCAAGGTAGACTGTATTCGTGATGCCAAGACCACTGGATAATAGCACTGATCTATATTGGTCTGGATATATTTGGGATTCAGCTACAACCTTTGTTAAATCCTTCTGTTCCAGGCTCACCTCAAATATTGATCTTGACAAAATGGAAACCATCTCTGAATCATTTCCACCGTGGGGATGGGGGTAGCCAAACCCCAGAGCATGCTCCCCACACTCCTCTGACGAATGCTAACCTTTCCTGCCTTCACCCAAGGCTTCCTCAGCGGCTGTTCTGCCGCGCTGTGTAACAGTGACATGACTCAGCTCGTGTATACAAATTATGTAGCAATCCTCTTCTTCCCCACTAAAATCTATTTAGCTGTCTGTCTAGCTTTCAACCTGCAAGGTTCACAGAATTAAGAATATTTTTAAAAGCACCTAATATACTATTGGTACCCCAGGAAACAAAGAATAATGTGTGGAACTGATTTTAAATGGTAACCTTAAGGTGAAGCCTCCTCATCCAGTTATCCGGCTCCCCGAGGCATCAGTTGTACACTCGATTTAAATAATGTATGGCTTAAATACACACATACGTGCACATATACACATCTTTGACTTCACCTTTTTTATATAATATCACCAAACAAAATACTGTCAAATTTATTAATATTCTTGCCTTTGCTTTTCTATTTTTCTCTTGCAAATTACTCAATTTTAAAGGAGAGAGAGATTTAAAAAACACTCAGGTATAAGAGGTGCTATTTGTTTCCATTTCAAGGCTTGCTTTGTTTGTGCTCCTGACTTCTGAAGGGCTATTGCAAAACTCTTGGAAGCTCTTTAATCCCCTTCAAAGCTGCTGGTAAGAACAGATGAATGAGTTAAATCTGAACGCCTTTAAAACGCTGTGGCTTGTGGGTTCACAGAGGGAATTCCCCTGCAGGCCTAGAGGGTCATAAGTCGGCTCCATGTGTGCATGTGCTTTTCCCTGTACTTAATATTTTGCTGCTGCCTCACAAAGAATTGGAGGGGGAAAGGGAAAAAAAAGCCTCAGAATTTATAGGAAATGTATATACTACATGTTGCTCAGAGGAAATGTCAAGAGAGAAAAATAAATGCTTTCTGACAATTGCTAGTCATTTTGTGCCAGCAGCCAAACAACATGAGAGCTACTCTCTTCCTCCCTGAGCACAAGAGCACGCTGGAGATGAATCACTCCAGTGAATTATCACTTTCAATAATTTGTGGTGGTAAATTGTCACTGACATCACAAAAACAATGTGCAACCTTCAGATTTTATTAACATATAGTGAAACATTGCTGAACCGAGCATCCCGTGTAAACCTCATAATGTGCCTGATGTCCTGGCCTCTAACATATGTCAAATTACAAGCACTGAGCTACAGTCTCAGACTGTTAAGATTCACTGATTTTTATAAAATGCATGATTTTTATTACTAGCATAACATGAAACATCACTGATAACACGGACCTCACTGTAAATTATATGAACTAAATGGCAACAAGCAAAATATCAGCATATGATATGTTTATGTGACATTACCTTTGCTTGGCTTATGCAGGTTTGGTAAGGTATTCAGTTCTCTGCAAAGGGTCCTTGTGTTAATTTGTGAAGATGCTTTCTGGGTATTCACAGATGCTGAACCTCAATGATGTATCAATATCTACAAAGGGCCTCACACTGTATCAGAGTATACTCATCACGGGCCTCAACGTTCTGGTTTGCTGGACCAAGAAGTACGCCCCTCTGCAGCCTATACTGCCACTTCTTCCTGTCAAGCACTAAGAGCAACCAGAATCCTTCCACAGGCACCAAAATCCTTAGGAGGAGCTGCCGAGCCTTTAATGGGCCGTCCTGTTGTATACAGGGGCCTTCAGCATAGCAGTGCTGCAAAACTTAATTATTCTGAGGGAAGCAGACATGCAGGGCTTTTATTATCCAAGTGTTTTCAGAGACTTTGAAATCAAGGTAAAAGTTCCTGATGGTATGGTAATCAGGAATTTGGTTTTTTAGGAAAAAACAAACAAACAAACAAACAAAAACAGACACATTGTCAAGTGCTATAATTTAAAACCTGTCCATTGGTTTGAAGAGTGATGAAGAAGAATTCATGTAAAGGCAAAGCTCAAAGTAACCTTTATGTAAGTAAGATGCCCTGAAGTGTGCTCCACATTAGGGTGTTTTTAGCAAGGCTTCTTTGAGAGGGATACTCCAGCCATATTGTGAAAAATTAGGCATGATATCTGCCATTTGAAGCTTTTCTTAGTAACGCTGATCCTCCTTCAAAAGGTGATTCCTACTGGGAGATCCATAATATATATGGTGCTATAGCCTACAGCCAGCCTGGAGATGGTTTGCTTGTAAATGCATGGGGGACATATCTGCTTTCTGTCCTGTCTCTTTAATAAACCAAGTTAATAAACATGCTAGATGAAAGGATATGAGCAGGGTGAGTTCAATCTTGGATGACAACTAAACAGCACCAGCACACCCATGCACACAGAACGAACGCGGACTCTCATAAACGATCCTATCGCGGAGTTGTCTTTACCTTATAAGAGGAATTACTCTCACCTTGAGGGTGAAACTCTAGATCAATCTTCCTGAAGCCTCTTTTGAACTAACACCATCACACGTGGCACTTCTCCCGCTGTGCAACTATTTTCCCTCCTATACTGCAAGAAAAGCAATGTGATGCTACCAAAGAGACCACCAAGGCTACCCAGAGGGAACATCCTTAGTGTTTAACTGTTGAGGAAAATATCCCCAAAAGACACACAGCTCTCAGCTATTCCCAGAATGAAACTTATAAAACAATCAGCCTGAGAGAGAAAGGGACACTAGAAACCCAGGACGGAAGCAGGTAGTGCACAACCCTTTCACAAGCCCTCTCCGTAGCCGGGCTTTTGCAGAGTTTATGTGTAACAAGGCACAGCTAGAGGAGGAGCTCACTCAGCAGCACAGGTACCTTCTGTCGAGGTAGCACAGACTACAGTCACTAAACAAAAAATTAGTAAATGATGCAGCCCTGTAGATTACATTCTCGTTTTTGTGTCTGAGATGCACATTAATATCTACTACAGTGCAGAATACCAAGACAGATTATTGCAACCTGAGGTCCTTTCCAACCTGAGCCACACAAAAGGGTCGGCTGATTGCCAGCCTTAGAGTTGTAGAGGTAGTTTTAATTTAAAGTATTTCCCTTCAATTAAGTACACTGGTTTGGGATTCTGTTCATGGAGGTTTTTTGGTTGCTACTTTTATACTCTACACAGCACCAGCAGCCAATCAATGCCAAATCTACACTACAAATCTCGTTTTGTTTGTTTGTTTACTGCAGTAAAGTCATTTGAGACTTGATTTTCAGGACGTTTTATACTAACAAAGCCTTAAAATAAGCACAGTCAAACACCAAAAAACTTTTTTCAGTGCAGTGATTTCATTTGGGGAACAGTTTTAGGCTATGCCAGACAGAGCAGTCTGTCTGCTTAACCTCCATCTACTTGCGCATGCAGCAATGGCAGAGCAAAGCGAGCCTCAGGTGGACATGTCCAGGATCAGCTCAGCGCAGGGACTGAAAGGACAAAAAAGGAAACAGCAAATACAGAGGAGAATTTGCTGAAGCCCAGAGAGACTTCATTACCCGTCAGCGCAAAGCGATGCACAAGTGCTTACAAGTCTCAGTCAACCGCTGTTGTTGCTGCAGAAAAAAGTGCTATTATTAACACTGTCTGGAAGGAGGGCAACTGTTCACTATTTAGACTTGTTCATGTGCCAGTGAAGGGAAGCGCAGCACTCTGCACTGATGAGGTGCCAGGTTTGCTTTTGCCTCCGTGAGGAAGAGGCAATCGTGCCTAAGTAGGGGAATGTGAGTCAGCAGAAGCGGGTTTTGCTCCAGGCCCCGCCATGGATCTGGTGTGTCACCTTGAGCAAATTGCTTGATGCTAAATTCTGCTCCCACTTGTTATGCAGAAAAGCCCCAAGACAGCAGTGATTTTAAACAGTATTTAAGCATGCAAATAGTTTCAATTTAAGAAGGCATTAACGCACAAAGTAGTTTAAATTACATGCTTAAATCCATCTCCACTTGGAAAAGCACACGCCTATGGTTAAGCACATTTTTACATTGGAGTTGTGTATAAAGACAAGCATGAGTTAAGAGCATTATTGCATTGAAGCTAGGCTCAGTTTACTGAAGTCACCAAAGAATTACACTGATTAGAGTCCGTAATCAGGAAGCTTTCTGCTTCTCAGCACTCCTACCTGCACAACAGGGCAACGTCTGGTGCTGCCCCAGAAGAGAGCTGTGGCATCCGTTATCGATCCCGTTGCAGCCTAGGACTGGGCAGACCTAAATGCAGCTCCCTGCCTCGTCCCATGGCAACATTTTGGGACGCAGTGGCTGTGGGGCTATCTTTTAAACCTTGTCACTGGAACAAGCTGTGTTGGTGCCCCTTTACTGGAGAGTTATTTTTAATGCGATGCTTTCTGCCACTGCCTTCCCCACGCAGCCCCGCGGGGCTGTGCCAGCCGTCTGCAGAGGGGCAGCGCTGCGGCCGGGGTGAGAGGCTGCGCGGGGGCAGGCAGGCGGAGGGGGCGGCCAGACCCAGCACCTCAACCCAGCACCCGCCAGGCTCAGCCCAGGTGCCCCGTGGGAAAGCACTGCCTGCTCCCCTGGGCCTCGGGGCATACTTCCATGACACAAGTTGTTACTTTGGGTTTAAAAATACAAGTTAGCAAAGATAGGTTATTTTTAACGTGGATCGGGTCAGTGACTGGGTCCTCAGCACAGTACGGGCAAGAAGCGGGTGTGGGACCCAGCAGGGGGATGAGCAGCCAGGCCAAGCAGGGCCAACTCCTCAAGTCCACAGGGCTGCTGAAGGCCTCTGACCATACAAATACACCTACAGGTCTCTCCTCAAAACCAGGGACGTAATGTGTCTGATTTCCCAGGGTAGATGAATGCCAAAGTGGGAGGGGAATATGCTAAAGGTTTTGAGGCATTCAGATCCAATGGTGCATCTTCATTGCCAGAGGAGGATGTGAAATGTTTTGCACCAGTGAGTATTACAGATCTTGGCTGCACTGAAATAAGAGCATGTCGTGAACACGGTTTTCACCAAAACCTACAGACAAATTAAAAAGTGCCCCACATCAGTTACACAGTAATTACAGGGGAGAGGGAAAGGAAACACAGAAAAATCCCTTCCAAATTCCTAAGGGCCAGCAGAGGTAGACTGGAGAAAATGTATCCTCGTGAACAGCAGAAGACATCATGCTAGAAATAGGACATCATCAGAGAAGGCTCCTACAGGCTGATTAATTGAGAGGACAGGATGCTGAAGCCAGCATCTGAGTACCACAGAATCATATTTTCACAAAATAATGCGTAGGAAGTCTGCAAAACAGTTTATGGCTCTACCTCCTGCAGCAACTGCGCACTAGAGTGAACTCTGCCTCCTGATTTCCCATTTGTGGCAGCACATCTATGGCGATGGAAGAATGAGACGCATAAGACGAAGACTCTAATTGGATAATAAATCTATGATACCCAAAGATCTTTTTTTACTGGTCTCTGCTGCCTCCATCACCATAATGAAGGCATTATGAACATAGTTTTCTAGAATGCTGTTATTTAAAATCATATGCTTAATGTCTTGCCCACAACCTGCAAAATATAATTGGCCAAGTTCACCTGTTGTATTAGTCATTAGCTCTATCACAGTGCTATCCATGATGTGGCCCGCTGTCTTCCACTTAAAAACAATTTTCTGCCTTGAAAATGGAGCTAGTAACTCATCACGAAATATTCCTGGAAAAGGAATTCCAGGATTCCTGGAAAGCTAATATTAGAGGATCAGTTTGTAAAGCAGAACTGTTTTCAAAGAAGGGATTAAATCCAGGAATCTGTAGATCAGGAATCTTCTGTTAATAAATCAGTAAATCCCAGATTTCCTGTGACAGTAGACAAATTACAGAGTCCTTCTGGGCCTCATCTCCCCATCGCTACTTCCCTACCTGACAAAGAAGTTACAGTGATAATAACCACATGAAGCATTATGTGGTGCTCAGATGGTCTGATCATAAGGAACAGATAAGACATACAAAAGAGGAAATTATAAAGCCTATTTAGCATTGCTCTGACACAGCAACATTTCTCCAAGTTCCAGCGTTAACTCATCCAGCAGTAGCTCAGATATCCAAGTACCCCACGGTACTGTTACCGCCTTTGGGACTGAGCCAGTGTATTCTCTGTAGGGGCCCTTCACAACAAAGTCCCCAGTTGGGCCACAAAGTCCTTATTGCAATCACAATAACAACAGTGATGGGGGGAAGCTGGACCCTTCTGACATTCATATTTCAAGGCCATTAAAAATCCAGTATTGTGCCTGAACAAGGAATATCCTCCATATATCCTTGTCAGCTATTCTTTAGCATAACTCTGCCACTGCTGTGACGATGTATAAACTGCCGTCATGTCCTTCTTTACTTGCCCTCTGCTTTCAATTTTTAAGATTATTAGAGATCACTTTTGAGCTTCTTATCTTGTATAGGATTTACATTTATAATAAAAATGTTTCTATCTACGCACAGAAACACAAGAGTAAGTAAAGCCCAACAACAAACATTAAAGAATAGTCAGAAGAGCGAGGACTGAGGCAGATGGCTGACCACAAGCATTTGAATTTCTAGTTAGACCAATGGAAATTTATGTTCGTGGCAAACTACTTGTTTTACAGTTTCTTTTATGTATTTCAAATGTCCATACCTCCTTTATCAGCGTCAAGGCCTGAGTGGTGGGAAGGAAAGTATGCGCTGGCGCAGCCAACAGTTATTCCAAGCACCTGAAGTTGCAGAGAGCAGCCTGGTGCTATTGGCAGAAGCAGGCACACAGGCTCCTCACCTAACTCCCACCGCCACATGCCGAGGGTGCGACCTAACAGCGCTGAGAGACAACCGTTATGTCTTTTAAGGTAAAGATTATGTACCTGAAAATTTGACAGTAAAGCAGGAGAGTAGTAGATTATTCTCCAAACGGCTTTCGTGCAAGTGCTTGGAGTTGTACAGTTACTTCTGAGAACAGAATTACCATCAAAGATGTTGGCAGGTGGAATATATTCACTAGTAGGTCTTTTAGAAAATATTCTTAAAACAATCCACCTAAATACTTCAGTGCAGCAGATAAAAATGAACAGGTCTGCAGGAAGCCAAATAGTAAGAATTCACAAATGAAGCTGAAAAAATAACAAATAACTGTGAAGTGAATCAACCAGTGATGACTTTGTGAAATTCCACTGTTTGAGATGAACATTTTGCTCTGCAGAAAAGGACTGCAAACTGCTGCAAAAAGTGTTCAGAATCACTGCAATATATATGATAAGAAATAAATTACTCTTAAGTTTGCTGCCCTGGTTTAAAGAGTTACATAAATCAGCAAATTTCTCACTTCCACTAAAATACTAATTAAAATAAAGCAAGAAGAAAATTATCATTTTCCATGGACAACCTGCCCTGGCCTCAGATAGTTGCAATATTTTACAAAGTGCACAAAGTGCAGTGACAATGCATACTGGAATTCACCAGAGCAATAAAATACGGCATCACAGCTGTTTTCAAGTAGGAACACATCCAGAGTGCCAGTTCACCAGTAGCCATCCTCTCCATGCACTGAGGAGTAAAATACCCTTCCACCACTGAAGGGAAGCTTTCCTTAGCTTTTCCCGCATTTTATAGTCCCTGTTATAAGCCAGGTGATTACTGTAGAGAAACCTGGCGTGATTAATCCTTGCAGCTCTCCTCCCAGAGAGCTCCAATACCACAGTCCAAGAGTCAGTAGAGCTGAAAGCACATGAAGAGATATGGAAAGATACGTATGTAGCACATTCAAGCCCAAAACATGGCTCAAAGCTGTCCTGAGGAATAACAGAGTTATCTCCAACTAGTAAAAAGTCCATTCCATCTACTGTGCTGAGCTGGAACTTGTTTTCCAGTCGAAGTACATTATAGGTTTGATCCAAAGTCCTGTGCTTTTAAGAAGTGGACTTTTGCTCAGGGCTGTGCAGGTTAAAGAGTAGTTCTGGGGGACGGAAATACCTTATGATTCCTTAATGGGACTGCAGTCTCTCACTGTGTTGTCTGTTGGAGATGTCCTTTACGTCCCTGCCAGAATGCTCCTGTCATCTTTTCCTTCCAGAGAAGAATCTACTGTGCACTCCTCTCTGGTTCATCTTGGACTCCCTCAATGAAGTTTATTCCTGCTTATCATCACATTCATTTGCAAAAATCTCCAAAATGTCAGAAGTCAAGGAAACATAAAAACACAAACCTAAAGGACAGGAATGAAGTCCATGCTTCTGTGTCAAAAGTCAACTTGCCCATTTCAAAAAGCGTTCTTGGATTTTATGAGAGTGGTTATGGCCCTCAGGTCAGAAATGAACTTGGATCTCCTGAAATCTCTACTGCTGAAACAGCACAAAATTGACAGAGTTCAACACTCATCTACAGCACTTCTCCTCCAGGGTGCAGAAACATATTGGTGCTGTGCCAAAGATTCCTCGTCTGAATGGAAAGCTCTTATCATCTGATAGCAAAAATCTGTTTCTCTGAAAACCCTCTCTAAGGTAAGGATCAATACTAAACCTGAAAGGGTAGGAAAGACTCAGCACAGACATATCTGTGAGCTACTGTACCTATGCTGAATCTACCCACTTACAAAAACTACATATGCTGTGTATGTTCACATTATACACACCAGCTGACCAAGGCTGTACTTGACACAACATGTAAGAGTAACAGTTTGCAAATCACAGGTGTGCTACAGCATCTGGCATGGATTTTTACTCATAGGAAGAAGACAAATGGTCCACTATTTAGGGAATGTATAAAACTTAAATTCAGTTTCAAGATTTGCTACAATGACTGTTGTAAAAGCAAAATCAGGTATTCTGGCAAACTAGGAACTTCACTGAAACATTACGAGAGTTAACCATACTGTTCCCTCATACTCAGTACAACGGGTATTTGAAAAGAGACTAAGAGCTCCAAAGTCCCAGTTTGCTAAGATGTTAAACAGAAGCAGCAGCTCTGCTCACAAAGGAAAATGTACCAAGGCCTCTTTTATTTGCACTGCACCCATTTAATGAGGCATGAATTTTAATTTAGTCTGACACTTGGATATATTTTTAGATTTGATTTTGAATCTGTTGTACACAACTCATTTTCCAAACCAGGAGATGTGTTACAGGGTGCTAAACCATGCACATTACAAATCACTTGTGGTCTAAGCTATCCCATAGCGCACACACCAGTGGTTCATCCAAAGGAGGAGGTCGCTGGCACAGAGAGCTGAGGCACCTGTAGACACAAAGGTGACTTCAAATGTAAGATCTGCCAGTTCTTTAACCTTTATTGACACAGGTACTTGCCAAAAGGTATATATTTTAATGGTAAGATTTTGAAGGTTAGTTACTTCTGTCTGTCTGCTGCATGCACATCTGAGATACAAAAATCTTTATGCATTACATAGAGTATTTGGACAGTACAACTCTGTTATGAAGTTATCTAGAAATTATTGAAGTACTCTTTGATCATAAATATAGAGCAGCAGAAAATACAGCCAAGGGTTGGCTTGGATAGTAATAAGTATGATGTGGGAGACAGACTTTTGGAGTATTCATACGTTATTTCCCACATTTGCCTAGTCCCTGTACAGCTTCAGAGGAGAGGGAAGATCAGCATAAGAGAGGGAAGGGACAATAAATATGTCTACAGTTTACAAACCTAACCTGTCCTCTGCAGCCCTTCATTTCTATGTCATGTATATTAAAGCATATTAAGTTGTAGGAAGTGATGGACAAAAAATCCAAAAAGCAAATGTAACACCAAATACCTTCACTCACTACAGCAAGATTAGAAGCAGAGCAAAGCATCTGATGAATATTGCTCATAAACATTTTCTCTTCAATGAATGCTTCAGGAGGATGCCCGAGTGACATGGTTAACTCAGTTCTGCACTACTAGACACACACACACTTAATTATTGGTTTTTTTCAGCAGAGGTCATGCAGAACATGGTACAGACACCAGATTGTGCTAGGTGCTGTAGCAAACAGTGTGGCAGATGGCTTCTGACCCCAGGAGCCTGCACCGCAATTATAAAAGAACAGAGCAAGACAGACAAATTGGGAAGCACAGGAATGAGAGCGGGTGGGAGGAGAGGCACTGGTCTAGACAGACACGCAAGCTACCTGAGCTTGGAGAGGTTTTAAGGTGAGGCTTTAAGGAGGACAATGACCGGACTTCACAATATTCTTGAGAACTCTTTTTAAATCTGAAGTATAACATTAGAGAAAACCTAAAAGCAGCTCCTAAAAAGCTAAGAAGCGGTCACCATGAGACGGCCTCATTAGCCAAATAAACATAGCAATGGCTATTCTAAAGTAGGCAAGGGCAGAAGTAGGCATGGAAATATCTTTTTAAAATCTGAACTCCGATTTATGTTTTATAGTTAAATGGGTGTTAAGGCTATTTGAAACTCTAGATCCTTTAAATACCATCATGCACAGAATGTCCAATGCTTAAAACTGACTACTGAAGATGTGGAATTACAATGGAAAAAGTACTTTTCTATACCTGTTTAGGTATACTGCATCTGTTTCTTTACTTTATTCATGCTATTTGGACTTAAAATAAGCCTACCAGATTTTTTTTTTCTTATTCAGAATTAAAACTAGATCCAGGATAGATCCTCTTCCCACAATTCAGAAATACTTTCAGATGCAAGACATGGTGACATATAATTTCCTGATCACTGGAGAATTGTTCCTCAAGTCTTCTGGTATATTATGTAGCTGCCTCAGCTAGCAAACCAAGCAATTGGCTTCACATCCTCACAGTATTAAATGAACATATGCTGGACAAGCATGGTTTATTGTTAAAAAATGGTTCATTGTTATTTATTTCATTTCTTTGCAGTAGCAAAATACTTGGAAAACCTCAAGTAAAAAGCACTACAAAAGCATTCAGAATTAATACTATTCTGCAATTAATTATACCATTTTCATTAGAGTATGACAGGAATTAACTAAATGATCCCTGGGGTCTATTTTAAATTTACCTGGAGATATGGACATAAAGTATCCTTTCAGCTCTAGATAGTAGAAGTCAACTCCAGTATTCATCTTGCCCTTTCCTTTCCATGCTCAGTCAGCTTGGGTGATATTGGGGCCCTCCAGAGTTAAAACATGTCTGTGCAGCTTAGCAGCAAGCTTTGAGGTTAAGGACCACTGTGTATGCAGCCAGTGTGCGTGAGGGGTGGCAAAATACACATTTACACTGGAAGTGAAACACAAACGACCCAAATAACGAGCCTTCGCTGGGAAGCCTGCAACATGAATAAGACGAGAAAAATCTAAGTCAAAAAGCCCATCAGAAAGTCTAGAGTAAATACACCAAGAAGTTATTTTATTGTGACTGCAGCATGGTACTCTCCATAGACTGCTCATCCTCTTTTCCTTACAACATTAGGCATAAGTTAGCCTCTGCACGTTCCTAATTTCCGGGCACTCAAGTAAATGACTGGTAATGAATATATTACCAGCATTATTGTTTTATATGTTACAGTGGTGGCAGAAGCTGAGCACTAGTGATTAAAGGCAGGAAATTAAAAGCTGCTGTCAACAGTTTCTTTCTCCCTCTACAGGTTTTATTTCTTCACCATTCCTGCTCTTGTTGCTTTAAGCAGCAAAAATGCTGTGGTAGTGATTTCTTTATTAGAAATGTCAATAGGGTCTGCCAAACTTTAATCAGCTCGCCTGGCTGTTACACCAGACTGGCATAAATGTTCTTTATGAAATAAATGCCAGAGTTATTGCGCTTACTATTAAAATACTGCAAATACCCCCAATTTGTTGAATGCAGCATTATTTAACTATCCATTTGAATCTAACACAAGTTGATCCTCAGAGATGGAAAATTACTGTTGTCAAGCACTTCAGCCAGTGCCGGTGACCTTCAGGAGGGCAAACTCTCTGCTTGCTCATTTTTAAATAATTGTGGGAAAGAATTTTTTTTCCCCCATCTACGTTTGCATGTTGAAAGCTTCTGTGTCCATTAACTCAAAACCAGCTGCAGGTAACCTGCCAAGCAGTAACCTCCAAGAACAGCCGAGAAAGCTGTCACTGCACAACTTTGAAGTTGACTGATCCGCTTTCTCATGGTGATCCCAGAGGTATTATTTCCTTAGCGAGAGAGTCTGCCACAACAGTCTAAGACTCGACAGATTTATCTCTTATTGAACACTCTGGAACCAGATGAGAAATAGGGAGAAAATTTTCTTCTCTTTGGCTGTTCTGTACCACCACTGCTGAAGAGTGGTGAAAGGAAAAACTGAACAAAGCATGGAAAAAAGGGAGAAAGATTTCAGTTGCATATGCTCAAGATTTTAAAAGAAACTAACAAAGTACACGACTGACTGGGGACACTGTGACTGGATTTTTCTTTTTTTCTCCTCCAGAAGACAGTATTCAAACATTCCTGAAAAGCAGATCTCTATTGAGATTTAAAGTTGGGAACTACAAATTTCATACAACTAAAATCACTACTTATCTTAGAAAACCTTTGCCATATGCATTATAGGACCCTGCATTATTACAGCGCTCCAAGGCTGGGGGTCCAAATGGCGCTAGTCTCGGCAGCAGTCTAATCCAAAGCCTATGTAAGTCTAGGGGAGCCTAGTCACTTAACTGACACTGTATCCAGCCTTTACTGCAAAATAGTTACCCTACCAAGCAACGAACGTCCAATGACTTATGCTAGCTGGAGATCCTGACCAGTATCTCTTGACATAAAGTCTGTGTTCCATAGCTTGCACTTCACACTTCATTTTTTTTCAATTTGTCCCCATCTTAACTTTAAATGCTCTAAAATCCACCCCTCTAACAGATCAATTTTAAATAAATATTTCAAGGAAGTACCATTGCTGAACTTCAAGCAAATGTTCAAGTCCTACTGAAGACCGTGAGATTTAAGACTATGCTTAAATCCTTCAATGAGTCAGGAGCTAGGGGAGAGCTAGGATGTGTGCTGCAGGTCAGCCTTGCAGAGGTAAATCGCCAAGAAGATGCGATGATAGCAGTATAGTAATTATGTAAAATCCTAAATTCTAAACTTCCTTTAAAGCAAAATGAGGTCTCTCTTCTTGGCTAGCCACACCAGTGTGTGATGCTCTGTGAAGTGCATTCACTCTTCTTTCTTTAACTTTACGGTAGTTTTATCTGTTGCCTGCAAAACGAATATTAGTTACACTCACTAATTTCCCACCTCCTCTTGTGTTGTAGCAAGAGTAATCAAGAGGAGACTAAGTATGTGCATATTAATGAAATGCAACTAAATACATAAATAGTGCCAAGGCTAACTGAAGTGGTAGGTTTTTCTACCTAAAGCTCCATAAAATATTTCACAGCTTGCAGAGCTTTCTATTCCTTTAAAACAAAGCACCAGGGGCAGAGAGAAAGAAGCTGTGAATTTCACCAAATGAACTTTATTGTTTGCGACTGGGTTCTTTGAGGTCAAGCTAAAAGAAGGAACTGCCGTCTCTCAGCCTGGCTATATTCTTCCTCACTACTCATTTCCTGCAAGACACTAAGAAGGAATCATGACAGATGACTCCTCTGCACTATCCGTTTGGCCCAGTTTTACAGCAGAGATCAGAAAATTTATTGAATTTTGCCTGAAAAAGAGACAGCATGTAATAACCCTTGTCTAGGAAGGAAAAATAACATGCTGAGTGCAGGTAGAAAAGCACCTTATCTGTTAATTGTAAGGAAAACTGTAAAATCAATATGTATATAACAGACCAGTCAAATTTTTGCTCCGGTGGGAGCAGTGGAACAGCATGTATTTCCAAGAGTGAGGTCACTCCTGTCACCTTCTGCGTTGACCACGCAGTTCTGGTTAGCCCTCTCCTCCACGCGTTCACTTGTGGCTGTTTAATCTGTGTAACGACTTTTCTCCAGCCTCTGCAGTGGCAGCAGCTAACGCATCTTGTGGAACTCAAGTGTGTGATTCCTGGTTTCTGGGCATGCATCACAGCCTCACTTTACACACTTCTTGTAACTTAGGTTTTAAAAGGAATTTTTCTGTGTTTCGGGAAAATGAAAATGGTACATGGAAGCATTTCAGTGCTTGTAAAACACTACTCCCACTGCTGGGAGCAGCCAAAGATGTACCAACTGACTATCTCCACTGTTTGCTCCTCTTTCACTCTTCCCCAAAAGAACCACCAACTCCTAAGGAGGTAACTGTGGTCAACGCCCCTCAGTGCAAGAGCATCGCTCTTCTGCACTGCTTGAGTCTCCACCTACCAATTTTCTGCAGCAGAGAAGTAGTTTAATTCTTTCTATGCAACTTCTAGCAGCCAAACAGCAGAGGAACTGCCATCGTGGCCCCAGGAAAGACCAACTTCCTATCGCCCAAGGGACAGGCAGCATCACGACAAATCAACAGACTCCTCATAGCGTGCTACAAACTGACATTTTACTGTGGCTCACTCAGTACTAAACTCCCTAAAACAGACAGAAAACAAGCGAAAGGGTGAAGAATTTACCAGATCAGAGCCATAAGAGAGCCTCCCATGCATACAGCAATACGACAATATAAATGCCTACCTCAGCAGCACATCTACAGTAAGACCTTGCAAAAGCTCCCGCAATTTTGGACAGCCAGAAAATGAGCATCAGCCTCCCACTGAGATGATGCACACTAGATTAATCTATTTTATTAAACGCTGTTTCTCCAACCAAAAAATGTTCAAATATTTTAATCTGATACATCTAATAGAGTTAATTACCTGACACAGAATTCAGATATTGCGGCTAGAGAAGACAAAATAGAATGTTCTAAATAAAATATAACTATAAATGGATTGGAAACCACAATTTTCCTTACATATAAAAGATGCTTCATTCACTAGGATTTACCTAAAAGAAGTGGGAATTTGTATAAATTCTAAATTAAGCACTGGAGCCTATTCACACTGTCCTTTAAATGAAATTAAACATGCAGTCAGAGTTTTGGCAAACAAATTAATGTTACAACTGAACATAATACCTAGCACAGTATTTTTCTGAAGTATTCTGTGTGTTGATCCACACATGAACAGATTCTTTTTGTTTTGTGGGAAGAAACCTTTTTCCTATTCCAAAATCACATTTAAAAAATCATACTAACTGAGGTTTGCTTGGGGCTTTTAACTTTTAAAATATGTGCTATTTGAATCTGCTCCATGTGCCCCAACATTTAGCTGGAAAAATACATAAAGTTTAGTAAAAATTGGCTGTATGATTAAAGCCATATAAGTAGTTGAATGCATATATGTGTTTTCAGGTGCATGCTAGGCAAAGTTTTCATTTTCAAATTAGGCTAAGCACAAAAACCAAACTGGATATTACTGATCCAGAGAATGCCTGTGTGCCAAAACTGAGCAGCTATTATTATATTCAGAGTGCTGATGAAGAAAAGAAAAGGTTCTAACTATTCTGTTTCTTCAACTATTCTGGAATGTAGAGCTGACCAAAGATAAACCCAATTAATTTAACAATAGCACTAATTATTCTTTTTGAAATGCAAAATGCCTGCATACACAATAGTCTTCAAAATTAAATGCCTTAATTCCTGCTAACTGTGAGGTGGCATGAAATAATTCCTTTGACCCTGCTGCTGTTTCTAAATTAATTACAAGACTAGTTATTATTAAAAGGAGTTTAAAGAAGAGAAGAATAAACAGAATCAATATAAATACACCACCAAATAAAAAGGTACTGAAAAAGTGCATGTACTTTTTCAGCCCCTGGGAAATAAAGGATCACCTTCCAAAGGGATGCTTGCAAAGTTGGGCCCTAGCTTTGAATCATGCCTTGCTGCCAGTCCATTACAGGGTCAGAGAAATATAGAACAGGATCCATGACGGAAAAAAAAGTGCTTATTACTAAATTATTCCAAGCAAAACTTGGGGAATCTTCTGTTGGTTTGACTCTAGGGAACAAAACTAACAGGCGAGGCAAGCCAAGCCATTAGCATGATTCCCACATGGCATGTGACAAGGAAAACACTGCACTGGCTGCTGAGACACATTAACAGCTATCAAAAGCATCTGCATTTTTGGTACTGCCAGCAAACAAGCTCTGCACCTATACTATGAAATGTCCTTTCTCTCATTTCCAGTTTGCTACATTTCATAAAACTAAATTCAACAATGTCATTTTTTAAAATTCATGTTGCACAATGCTGCGAGCCAAACTTTTATTTATTTGCCTGAATTCAGATTGCCTTTACTTAAACTCTCTTTCTGGATAACAGCACTAACCATTTTTGTTAGGTAATGTTTACCCTTCATTCCAGACCCTTTCCCTTCTGCTCAGTTTATTGACAGAGAGCACTGATTTTAGGGCAGAGCGCAATACTAAATGGAATATATTTTTGCATGTATTTTTCTCCTTCTTTGGGGTTTTCCAAAAATGATGTATTTGTTCAACTATGATCTAAAGGAAGCAAGATGGCAGGGCCTTTCTTGACTGTAAAAATAATTGCTCCTGACTCTGGCAAAACTCCATCACAAAGTGGTAAGATTCAGTCTCGCAATCTGTGTTCAAGCAGATTCAGGATCAGACTCAAGTAAAGCAAGAAAACAAAGTGTTTCATACTTTGTACTTAACTTCCTACTGTGCTTGCTCAATAAACGATGACTCCAAAGTCAGCACGGTAGCAGCAGTATCAATAATAGGAGGACTTGTCTGCACAGACCTCTCAGACATCTTCCTCTCTTCTCAATTCTTCTCTTCTTTCCTTTCTACCCTGCTAAAAGTACAGACAACTTCGGCTATCTTTATAGAATACACAGCCTCAAATGCACCCAGGCAAAACACAAAAGAAACCAACATTGTCTACCATCAGCTACAGAGGACTTGACCGGCTTTGCTAATCATGAGCAACAAGAACAGCCAGATGGTTCTGTTCATTTTTAACCTGTTTCTCCCATGGAAATAATCATATAGAGACATCCTGTCTGTCTGTCTGTCAGTCCCATCCTGAGACACTTTTGGTCAGCGCCAGTCTGAGAAGAGAGGCTGCCCCTTGTGCGGCTGGTGGTCAGGGCACGCGGGAAGGAGCAGGCAATGCTCGGGGCAGGCTCCTGGGGGATGTGTAATGCTGGCAGCACTGCAGAAGGGCACGGGCAGAAAGAAACGTAGCACACAAATTCTGAACAAACCAATTTTTGTTTTAGTCCTGCTGCTTCTAGAAGGTCTAGTTTTGTTTTTGGAGGGAGAGTACACCACCGTGCTTTCACCATTGTGACCTCCAAACATTATGTGTGGTTCATTCTACAGGATATGATTATTTGAGTCAGAACAAGTCAAATTAATGATTTTTCAGTTCCAGAACCCGCACTAGCATGCCTTTTTGCTAATACCATGCAAAACATGCTGATTTGGATGGCACCAGTATAGTACTGCTATATTCACCTGGGAACAAAAAGATACAAAGTTCATTCTTTCCTGCAGTCCCTTTCACCTTTAACCAGTGTTTTTTTCCCCCTAGTAATGCTTCAGCAGCTACACTTTTCTGTTCCCCCAATGACTGAAAAATACTATTGAAACAAATTTACTAGTTATCAATAAAAAGTATTTTGCTATTCCACCTTTGGGAATACTTTTCACGCAGTCCTCTTTCTCACCGATCCCTTCCTAAGGCAAGTGTGCAGGAAAGCTTATTTTGCATGCATCTTAGCCAGCCAGACATCTTAATCACGTGAAACACCTCAATTTTGGCTAGATGTTCTTTTATGCAGTTTTTATGATCCACTAAGAGAATTTGAATGTCACCCTGTAAAACAGGAATTCCATCTAGCCAGGATGGATATTATTCTCTTCGAATTATGCTTTGTGGTAGAAATTTGACAAAAGCACAGACAATATACCTCAGATCTATTACAGTAACCCATTAGAAATAGTACATGAAATTTTCTCTTAATCTCATATCCAAACCATTTTGCAAAACCTTTGTTCAAAATGTCTCTGCCACTGTCTCATCATTCAACTCGGCATGTTGACATCTGTACAACATTGTAACCAGACGACTTTTGATCTCTGCATTTCAATCTAAGACTGAAAATATTTTATACTCCCACCTCTTTCAGTATGCTTAGTCTCCATGGAGACTAGAGGACTATCACTTACTTTTTTTTTTTTAATTAACACCACGGCCATATGCCATTTGAGTGCAAATGCAGTGAAATTTTCAGGGGCTTTCCACTCCATTTCAGTAAGATTATAGGTCAGTGAACCTTGAACAGGGAAAGCTTAAATACGGTATCTCCTGATAGACCATAAAAGAGAAGCTAATGTGTCTAAGGAAGAGATTCTGCGAAACACAATAGTTGCGTGCAGGACTGTTAGACTTGCTAGAGAATGATGCCCACTATTTCTTTATGTTTGTTCTTTATATACCTTCTACCCAAGGTTTTCAAAAGCTTTATATACATTAAGCATGTAATGCTTAATATGCACCCCAGTCTTACAAGCAAAACAATATTACTGTCCCTATGTTTATATGCGAAAACCAAGCCATGAAGGTACTGATATTCCACTTGTCTAGGGTGACGCTACGCGTGGTGGTGGTGCTGCTGCTGAGCGGGCCTGTCCCCCACTGCGGGGGCTCCCAGCCCGTCCCCACGTTCTGCAGCTCCTCCCTCGTTCTGGCACTCACACCCGACCTCACTAATAGCAGGAAGATTATCACAGCTTCTTTACAAATCTGGAACTGAGGCACATAGAGTTTAAGTTAGTTAAGAAATTAAGTTGTGGACAGTGTGACACCTGCATCAAGCACAAGCATGTTAAGTTACCTGTGTTGTAAATATAATGATACTTATATTTGGTAATTGAATATATACAATGAAAATAACTCAGTTCAACCAATCCCCCGTTTTTCCATGGGAAATAATTATGTTCAGAAAACTCTCTGACAGCAATATATACAAGGACTTCATTTTCCTTTAAAACAAGCTGCCTTCTCTGGCCGATGCAATGGATGCAGCATATGACACTGACTGCTGTCCCAGAATGCCTCACACAATTGACCATTCTCCGGAGACCAACCTTCTGCCGTACTTGGCTTAGGCTGTGGGCTACCGGTCTTTTGTTATCATCTTGCACTTGTGTTTTCTCTATCTTCATTTAAAAAAATGATAAAACAAAACATGAAAAAGCAGAAATTAACTGTCTCGGCTCAATACATTTTGTGAAACGAACCAAGAAAAGTTTGGAATTAAAATCACATTTCTCTATCAGGGAAAGACCCAGGCAGCAAGACATGTTCCTCTTCCACGCCCTTCTTAACATATTAATTGGGGTTGTACTCTCAAGTGCTTACAGAAATGCACAGAGGAAAAGCTACTGACTATGTGATTTTGAAGAGGGATGAGGTGATAGCACTTTGCTTTGTATACTGTACGTGAATCAACCAAGGATCTATACAGGAGAAGCAATGGGGCTGATCAATCTTTATTCCTAGACAATCAAGCAAAGCTGCATCTTCAAGTCCCTTTACAGACAGCTCATAAAATGATGATATTGATCACAATGCCTAAATTTGTAGTTTTGACAATAAAAACAATTTGTTTAGGGAGGGGAATAACCGTATGATGTGAATGCATGTGGTTTATTAACTTTCAAAAATAATTCTTCTGAGCAATAATGTGAAAGGTGAGACTGAACTTTTTAACCTTGAAGATTTGACTTTCCTTTACCTAAAGAGAGACTAAGACATTTTCCTCCAAGAATATTTACAATGTGGACCTTGGAGGCCAAGGGAGAAGCAAGGCGTGCCTCCATGTCCCAGGAGGACATTTGAGTGCTGGTCTCAATGGACAATGAGAGGGTACGAACGCCGGTGGAACTGGGCGATTCAGACAATATTAACCTTTAACAGACTCCTTCTGCCTTACCTAGTCCTTTCCCTTGCTGCAAGGCAGGATCAAATATTACTGTTATACCTGTCAAGATACATCGCCTGCCTTCATGCTCCAAGTCAGCTGTGCTTTGCACCCTCCTGGGAAATTGAGGGAGAAGCAAATGAATTTCCTGGCTGGAGGTGTAAAAATTAACGTGCTGATCCTGGAGGAGCAGGCGCTGGTAATTAACACTGCTCGTCTTAGCTCCGCACAATTCTTCTGCCCTGAATCCCTTCATCTGCAATTTGAAAACATTCTCTAATCTGCTCTTAAAGGCCGCCAGTGCCTCCACAGCTCCTCTCCCCTAGCACTGCTACCAGATAGTCCCTCGCACTGTGGAAGCCCCCATGCTGATCAGACGATCCCTTCTTCTTTACAGCTGTGTGTTCTCACTGGCTTCTAATCACAGAGCGTCTGTAGGTTGGCTCTGCCAGCTGCCAGCCCAAGACAACAAATGCCACTGCCAATCCAACAAGCCTTTCTTAACTAGCCTGTACTAGCTCTGGCCAGGCAGCAACACCTTCAGCCACTCAAGAGGAAAAATACTCCCTTGGGGGACCTGATCTTTTAGCTGACAACAGCCCAGCTCAGCCTCACGTCCCTGTTGCCTATGAATGAGGCCTCCAGAGTGATCCCAGCACCTGGGCTGTGGCCCATTTCAGCTATGGTCAGCTGCTGTCCTTCCAGGGACATGCTTTGACCAGGCTTATATTTTTCCTCTGTTGGATTATATGGATCCATGCTTTATCAGCTCTCCACTTTGAGAGTGCTGTGAAGAGAGATGTATTTATAAGTAAGTCTCATTTGTGAAAAATGAGGAGAGGATGAAAAGGGCAGCTGCACTGAATATGTTATTCAGGTCAGGATGCAGCTGCAGCTTCTCGTTCAGCAGCCAGGTAGCTCAATGCTTCTTGCAATGGGGGGCATTAGCCTAGAGCAGCCACGTTCTCATATAGTGGAGAATATAGCCTAGCTCCAGGAGAGAGCACAGGCCTCCTGGTAAAATCTGTCCTGGCACTGGAGAGGAGAGCCAAGAGCCCTGGAAGTGCCTCCTGATTCCACTCCAGTAAATGGGAATTCTACATCTGGCTTCCAGAGACCTTCTCCCACACCCACATCCTGAAACAGGGTATCTCATTGCCTTGCGCCAAGGCCCCTTCTCATCTGCCCCCGAAGACTTGGGACGGCTCAGGAAAGGGGCTACAGCTTGCTAGGCCTGTATGGCGCAGGGCTGCGATCTCTGGACTCACTGCACGACACTGCACGGCAGCCCCAGTGCACGCCGTGCCGAGCTCCTGCGGGCTGCATCACTTCTGGCCGCTCTCCTGCTCTCTCCTCGCCTCTGGCCTCCACGGCGGTGCCTGGGGACGCCACGCGTGGCCCTCCAACGCAGCTCACCTGGCTCAGGAAGGGACCTTGCAGACAGAGAGCCCAGAAGATTTGAGGGCACTTGAATTAAAACACAAATGTAATTACTACTACTCTAGCTCATAGGCTGCAAGCACACAAATGCAAACGCTGCACGTGGTTTCCACACCACAACCTGTCGCGCGCTGAAGCCAGGCCTGCGCTAGAGAGCGATGGTTTTCTGGAAGTCACATACGCATGGGAAAGAAGCAGCTCCATGAGGACAGCGCGAGGAAACGCCAGCTGCCTACAGAGCTCTGCCTCGTGGCTGACTGCCTCTGGTGTCCAAGAAAATACGAGCTCTTGTGGAAGATCTTCCTGTAATTGGCTATTGATGAGAACTGAGCTGCCTGGAGACTCTCTAACGTCTCCTTCCTCTCCTGTCTGCCTATTTTCATGAAACATATAAGAATATAATTACCTTTGAGCCAGCTATGCTGCTGTCAAATTTGAAACACGCGTGCACAGGCAGCATGATAGCGTAAGGCTCATTTCCTTAGGAAACCTCACTAAAATCCCCCTTTTTCTCTAAGAAAAACAATGAAATTTGGCCAAAATTGACCTAGCTACAGTTTCTTGCTTTATTTACTTCATTAAAAATGACAAATTTATTATTTAGTTTGCACATGTAAAGTACTGGTAGAGGTGTTTATGACATAAATAAGCATAAATTCTTTACTTTTGAAAAAAAATGTCAGCTATACCTATTATTAGCGAGGTATCTGCATAGCACACTAAGGTACTTGAATATATATTTTTTGCCTGTTGACATCTCTCTAAAATAGGAGGAATATTATAATGTTAAAAATAGAAAGCATGAATATTGTTGATGTGTAAACAAAAAATACAGTAATATCCATAGGGTTTAGAAACAGTATGTAAATTAAGACCTAATGCAGGTACAGAACAATCTCATATTTTACAGGAAAAAAGCTTGAAAAATTAACTTGACATCTTTCTGCGTATTTGTTGAGAAGTGGTTACCACAACACAAATTTAAGGTGATGTTGAAATTGTAATTGCCTAATAACACCTAAATATATAAAAATTAATTTGTATTATGTTAGTCATAGAAATTAATCTTAAGGCTTGAAGTGCAGCTGTACTGACTGCAGTTAAATTTTGTTCTAAACATTGTGCTCTCCATTCCACAAGAAAACACTCCAAAAATTCTTCCCAAATTCCCCCCTTCTCAGCCTTTTGGGAGGAGGGAGAAAAAAAAGAAAAAACAGTAAAGGGTGAGTGCACTCCTTTGTACCAGCACGACCCTTTTTCCCTGAAACTTTCTGGGTTTTTCCAAATCCTCACATCTCCAGTCTCAGCCTTTGCTGAAGCCGATGGGAACGCAAGCTGCTTATGGTCAGTGCCGCCATGCTCGCTCAATCTCTCAGAGCAACCCTTTGCAATGACACTTGCTTCTATTGCAATACAAAAGATATGCGCAGATTCTTGCACACCTACGAGAGCATTAAATCCTTCCCAGCTACTGCCCACAGAAAGTCAAAAGCATTAAATTACTGTCTTAATACTTTTTTCTAGGCCTACACTACATGAAAGACCTCCCTCTGCACTGCTGTTCTCCACTAACACCTTCCTCTAAAGTAACAGCACCTTTTAACAGAGCACATGGTGTGTTAGCTTTAATGTCTCAGTTTTGTGACAATTAAGGAAGAGATACATTCAGCAGGATAAATTAAAACTTGGCATAGCAGACTGTTTGAAATGTCCTTTAATCTTCTGGACGATTTTAAGTTCAGCTGGTTATTTCATTTGGAGATCAGACCAAGGCAACCCCTTCCTCCCTCTCCTTTCTTCCTCTTGTAAAAGAACCGCGATGGCCTGGAGAAATATTGTCTATCTTGGCTCCAGCCACTGCCGCGAAGGTGTAAAGCTATAGATGAGTTCAATGCAGCTTGTTTCAGTGCTAATTTCAGAGGGCATGTAGAGTTTCTTGTTCCCCTGGCTTAACAGACAAATTGACTTTCTAATTTTAGAACAGAAGAGTTCTGCACACTCGCAGAGCAGAAATGCTACTTTTCCGTCAGGTCTGAGCACAGACATTTGCTTCCGAAAACCATAGCATCCGAGTGGCTTAGAGCTTGCCATGAAAAATGGTATTTAGGAACGCTGCCCCACAGGCAGATGTTTAAACAACAATCTTTAGGATTGCTTGTTCCTTGGGAGATGGCTGTTCAGAATAGCTCTGGCTAACCTTCCCTGCAGCACTTCCACGCGGAGCCTGGGAATTGCCCTGATTTTCGAGGGAGACAGCAGGCAGGGCGGAACAGCATCTCTGCTTCCAGTGAAGACTAACGCCGTGCAGCTTGCCCAAGAGGTCCACGCACCCCACGGTACTGCTCATTCTCTCCTGGGCTCTCTGGAAAGCAGCGTTTCCTTCCTTGCCACTAACCTACTGCCCGATTTCCCTCCTTGGCAGCATTCTGGCAATGCTTTCTGAGGCCCCACACGTGGCCGGTAAGTCCCACCTGCGACTCAACTCAGCAGAAAAGGTGAGTATAGAAAGAAGGACCCAAACAAGGTTCAAATTCACATGGCTCCTGCTCTGCTCCTAGACAGGTGAGCGAGCTCCCATCCCTGTGCCTCCGCTCACGGGAATCCCTCTCCCGGCTCCCTGGCTTCAAGGAAGTCTCCAAAAGCGTGGGAAGGGCCCGGCGCCGCAGGGCCGGGACTGCAGGTGTAGGAAGCCTGACCGAGCAGCCGGGCGTTCCCACCCCTTGGTCAAGCATGTTAATCCTTACTGCCACAATCATTAGTAAGACTTAGAGACTACTCTCCCCGGCAATACAGAAAAACAAATGCATTTTTAAAAACTACATTAAAATAATGTTAGGGTTGCAAAACAACACTGTAATTTAGCCTTTCATGTGTCTGCATTGTGGAGATCTTCATACATGTACTGCTTAGTCTCCACCTAAACACTTGCTTCTCTTTCCTTACTCTGCTCCTAGCACAACTCTTCCTTCTCCATTTTCAAAAGCTCAGTTTCTTGTATATTTTTGTTAAGGAAAAATAAATTCTCACTCCTTCAAGTGAAAGGGGGACCACAGGACCGTCTTTATTGCCGTTGGCCAGGAGACCTATATCCACAGGATTGCGCATGCCTGTTTCTATTGCTTAGAACCAAGACAAGTAATTCCTCTACCTAACAGCTGGCTTTGCCTGTCTGATAATTGCACATTCTTTTATAGCTTAATTCTTCCATAATTTCTATGTTTCTTAAAGAAGCACCTGAATTATCATTAGCAGTTCATTAGGACTGCTCTCGATTTGTTTACAAGCTGTGATTACAATTATAGAGTAAAATCTTTATTTGTGGTTTATTCAAGAAGCAGAAGAAACATTTGTTTTCCTAAACAAGATTAATCCTTTAAACCCCTGAATAGGAGATATTTTACTAGAGAGTTACGTAAGCACAATAAGGGAGTCAGAAACAGAATCCGAAAGTAAGGAGCAAAATACTGCTTTTACAAAACAATTGCTGATTCCCACCATCTCAAAGGCTTGATCTGAAGGCTGCGTTTCTGAAAGCATGTGTTTATCCCCATGCACTAGAGACAGCGAAAATCTTGATCTTCATTTGCTGCTTAGAGCCACTGCAAAAAAGATTTATTTTCATGTTGTTTATGAGAACAAAATCTTGATTTTCAATAAACAGTAATTCTTCATCAAGTTATTGTAATTCTCTCTGAGACTCTTAGGGACTAAGTCAGGGGTTTACATCACTAAAATATATAAAACAAATGTAGAACACACCCACAACCTCTCTCTTTCAGAGAAAACATGTTCTTGGGTATTATATGTGCATAAAATCAAACCGGATTCAATCTATAAAAATTGAAAAAGAATTGCATATAGACTGCATGTACGTACTCAGTGTGTATACGTGTCTCTAACAAAATACAGGTATCAGTGAGAGTATAGGAACATATTACTTGTGGTTTTTGATAGCTACAAAATAATTAAGACCATTCAAAATGGTTTGTTGTGGAGTTGTCTACTCAGTAGCTGACAGCATTGCTGAAAATTAAACTATTCAGATATAAATCTCCATATCAAAAGTCTGCCTAAATTTATCTTTTGGGGGAAATTCTAGTTAAAATTGTAACCATAGAGCTGTTTGCATTACAGTTTAGGAGAACTGCATTATTTGTTCATATTAGAAGGTTTTTAGAATGGGAGATAAACATTTAAAAAACAGAAGAACATTATACTGGCTCTATGCTTTCAAGAGAGGCCTTAAAATCTGGCAAGTATCCTTTGGATATTCAGGTATCCTTTGGCTATCCTTTGGATTTTGCATCCAAAATGCAAATCTGAATTTTCTTTTCCCTATGAAAATCTGAAAATTTGCCCAAATATTTCCAAACCATAGGACTCAGGGTAAAGGGGAAGTAATTTTGAAAAACATATCATCTAGAGCCTTGTTAGAGTATGTCTGCCAAATACTCCTCTGCCCAGAATCCTATGGAAAAAATAGCGTGTGTTCATATAAGTAAAACTGTTTTTTAATGAATATGCATGAAAGATTAATTCTAAGATGTCCTAATTTCTGAAACTTTTGAAAGCTTCTCTGCTACAGAGGTTGGCAGATGTTTTATATATGCATCTATGTACGCATGTCGTACTTATTATTATATTTATTGAAACTGATAATCCTAACATTTTATAATACTCTTCTTTTATTCTCTTCTGTGCCTGTTGCTTTCCTTTACATAAAAAGACCTGTGTGTGCCTGTAAGGAAATTAATTGCCTTCCACAATTAACAGGAAGGTACATCTCAGAGGAAACGTTTCATAATCGATCCATTTCCAGGTATAGTATTTGCCACTTAGGAATAGATTAATTGGATTGAAAATTATTCAAGCTAATTATTTTCCTTCCAGGATAAGATTAAATGTAAGGTTCAAAGAAAGTGAAAATGAGGAAGCTTCATCAGCGCTTTGTTTTCTTCTGGGCTCAGAGTAACACGCCATACACGATACGGTCCTATTTTCTACGACGCTGACTGTTCAGTGACCAGGATGTGGTGACTGTGCCTCGGCCCCGTGAGCACGTGGCACTACGCTAGTCCCGTTGGCCTGTTCATGCTCACATGGCACCGCTGTGCTGCGTAGACATATCCTTGGCCTCTCGGTATCGTGGCCTTCACCTTTAATATGGGAGAAGGACACAATGGCATTTGCCGGCGGTACTGTAAACAAACATGTGAAGGCTCTGACGCATTAGGATATAGCTGAAATGGGAATTTTAAAAATATCAGAATTAGATGCTTTGGGATTGATTTTACAGTTGATTTAGAATGGCAGTGTAAGAAATAGAAGATGAAAGCTATATAGTCTTACTTTCTACAGTATAAATTGAATAGCTATACAGTTCCACGGTCCCCATGCCAAAGTTCACAAAACTAGGCTTTAGGAAAGCTTCCAGTGGATAAAGGCTTAAAAAAAAGAATAGTATCTTGTCAACATCAAAGGTATTCTACAGATATTTCAGAAGAAGCTGTGGAAAGGCAGGCATGACTCTTTCAATACGCTAGAGAAAATTTTATAGTAAGAAAGGCTGGCAACAGTGGTCACCTACTCAGCTCCTTGCACATTTGAATATGAGCTTCAGGTAATCCCTGAAACTGAGAGTAACATTAATACATTTACAAAAGTGCAAGCAATCCCTCCACCATCACCCTGACAATGAATTTCAAGCACAGAGACAGCATAACCAACTGATTTCTTCCTCTTTTTGCTATTGTCAACACGAGTGCCGAAATTAAGGGGTAGACTGCTCTTTGTCACATAGCTGCGTCCACTGGTAGATTGTAACTGAACCATGAGCAATCTGAGCTGGTCCTGAATCAAAGACACAGCAGCTGAGCTGTCAGTTACCCAAATTAAGAATGTATCTAATGTGAAATAATATTTATGCCTCTTGCATGAATAAGCTTAGAGTTCTCAGGACAGCTGAGTACCAAAGGAAAACTTACCCTGTAACATTTCTGTACCTTGCCAAAGGATCAACAAGCCATTTGTCCTGGCTCCCTTATGTGACATAGAACATATAACCTGGTTCCCCACTCCTGTATCCTCTAAAATGTAGTTTCGTCTAACTTATTATGTAACACCTTTTCTATTCATTCCTATGCTCAATTTTGTGGCAAAATATCATACATAAAACACATCATTCATAAACTTATACAATAAGGATGGATTTTAATTTGAAAGATTCAGACTCTAAGGAAAAGGTGCAAATTGAAAGCAGGCTCTGTAGAACATTAAAAATTTATATTTCAGATGACACCTTAGGCTGGAAAACATTTGCAGAAGATGGGAGTGTGGTGGTAGAGGTGGAAATACTGCTCGTTGCTGCAGAATAGCATGTGGGGGGAGGAATGAATCACATTGCACGCTCCATTCATGTAACCCAAAATATCCAGCAATCACCACGACAGCTCGGCCTGTCAAATCTCATACCACCAGACGTTTCCTGTCCTGCTGCTGATTTTAACATACATACACATATTTATACACACACACGTGTGTGCGTGTGTGTGTATGGTGGAATCAACGACGCCCACAAAGACAACCCACCCTATTATCCTTACACAGCCCACTTTCTTAGAGCAGAAGGAAAGTCAACAGCAAACTCTTCCAGGAGAGCTCTAAGACGCACTGTGAGTCCCAGAGAGCTCTGCATAAACTCCTGGGAGGGAAAGTTGTTCCCGAGAAGAGAAAGCAGTCTTTGGTGCTAGGTGACACCCAAGGGACTAGCTGACGCTCGAGCAGAAGATCTCCGTTTAATTCCTGCTCTGCCACTCTTCCTGCGCCACCCTGGGCGAGTTCTTGAGGCTGGTGCAGTTACAGCGGGTCATGAAGCAACGCACCGCTGGCTCTGCATCGTCTTAGCGATTAGCGCTGTGCAGCTTCCTGCTCTGTGAATCGACTTACAGGTTGCTCATCCTGAGCTTAGCTGCTAACCCCATGTCCCTGCACGCACATAAGACCTAATAGGTGATGTTCAGCATTACAGTGTCAGGACTGTCTTTAAAATCCAGCCCATATCCAATCTGTGCCTCGATCCAGCTGGGCCAGCAGCCTTATCTTACCGCATGGAGGTGAATTAAAGGCTGAGAGGTGGCCAAGGTGAAGAAATTAATTAGATGAGGAGTTATATCTGCATCAACAGTTCACATAAACAACCTGTACATCTTTAATATTGTAACCGTAGCTTGTTCATGTCATCAGTAAATCTATACATTAAGAGATGAAGCCATAAAGTAACTCAAATGCCTAGTGAACTTCATCCTTGTACTTGCAGTTGGAATTTACTTAGGATTAGTCTTACGATGTATAGATGCCAGACTGTATTACATGATTCTGTTAACCTTTTGATCCATACATTGCTGTATGTTCATTTATGTGTGATGACTAACTTTCAGTGACTTTTTTCATTCAAAAAATGGGAATCCCCATTCCTGAACAGCAGCAGGCATATTTTTAATTTCAGCTCGTATTTTAAAGTCATGCCCTCACTTTCTAACTCACTAATTAGAATTACTTCTTACAGGATTTCCTCCAAGGAAAAGAAAGTCAACAGCACCATTAAAGACACTTTCATGTGACACATTTTTGCATTTAATATTACATTTTTCATAGATAGAAGATTGCTCACTTGCTGTCTCGTTTTTAATAGGTAGCAAAGTGTTCCTGTCCCACTAGAATTATTATTATGAGGCCTGGGGCTTTTAAAGGTTTATGGACTACAGTGATAAGTACCATAAACACAGAGCAAGCACGGTGATGATGAACCCTTAAGGTTCTTACGGGAAATCCTTCCTCCTCGGATTGAAAATGATGTTTGGCACATGAGATAAAACTGGGTAAAAATAAAGACATTAAGTATGTATGAAGGTATCCAGACTGTTGTAAATGTCCTTTAGGTACTTAAATGCCATACAGAAAGGAAGGCATCTTCTCTGCAATGGAGGTGGCAGAAATACCTGTACACACCTGCATTTCACCCCGGGAGGGAGGTAGAAGAGAGGACTGGGAGCCAACACATCTGTGAGTGATCTGCTGTCTCCATCACTGATCTCGGCCAGCAAGTGACGTGGGCTTAGAGTCTTTCCCTCCAGTTATTTGATTCCCAGTTCTGCATGTCGAGAACTCACAATGAAAGGGGACTGAACACCAAACATCATTTGTTATTTGCAGATTTTACAGATGCAAATCATTTAACCTGAACAATTACAGTGTCTTTAAAAGGATCCCCCTAGACTATGCCTGGCATTGTAGCAAAGTCATTCTGATCACTGTGCTATGGAACCTTATTTTATGGAAGGCACTATACATCAAAGAAAACAAGCCTAATTATCAACACATCACAAAGAACTTTATGTGTCTTGAGAACTTCTGGAAATGCAAATAACATAACTGCCTCCTCCCATGTATGCATTATGATATGGTCTTCAGCAGCAGGATCATAGGGATCACCAGACCTCTACCACAGGACTTCGCAGATTCGTTCAAGAGACCTCCATCTTCTGAGCTCTCACAATAATTGACGATGAAGATATTGCACCTTTTCTCGAATTCTTAGCTGACCTCATGAACAAGGGAATATGGAATACCTGTTATATATTTAATTATGGTGTCATTAGCAAACCACATGTACGCAGTAGTTTTTAGATCCTTCTTTCCATGATTACATTTGTATATTAAAAAAAAATTAATCCAAAAATACAGAGGTGATAAAAACCCTGCCTGTGATTTTCTCTTTTCAGATGAGATAGAACAGGAAATTAAATTCATCTCTCCTTCCAAGCACTCCTGCAGCCAAAATTTCTTCTGTTCAAAGCTCTACCTGAAATGAGTTGGGAGAGGTTAGCCTGATGCAAGCATATGAGAAACACGGAACTAGTCCAATTCAACTTAAGAAATTCTTTCTCAGGTTGTTTTCTGTTGTGACATTATACAGAATGCAGAATTTCTTCTCTGGCTTTTTGGATATGCAGAAATGGACACACTGTGGTGGAGAGAAGAGTTGGAATAGGCAGAAGACAGCTGTATTGCAGTAAACTCTGCCTGTGCCCTGCAGCTTTCTGGTGTATTCTCATTCTTCACACTAGGTCACAAAGTGGAATAGAAGCCCTTATAATAGTGATGTGCTGCTCAACTACGCTTCCAAAGGGTCTGACTTTCTCCCATTCAGCCCAAAAGATTCTACCGCTGATGGAGGGATATCATAGTGGTATAAAAAGGTACAGGTACTACTGAGAATCTCTTTTACTTTCCTGACTGTTCGGTCCTGTTGTGAACTGTGAAGTCATGGCAAGTTCCACTCCAGCGGTACCTCACCTTTACCACTTCCCTTATGCACAAGGCAATGACACAGCTCTGAATATCAGTTGCAAAGGGTTTGTAGAGAATAAATTTTACATAATCGTACATTAGTATTTCAAAAGGATACTCCCTGAATGGGGGAACTTTATTTTATTTTTTCAGACTGCTTCAAGAGACAGTGTCAGCAATTCAATGCTAATTGTCCCTTTTCCTCATTTCCAATAAATGTTATGCTCACAAACAAAAGAACGCAGGAAGATCCTTCCCTTCTAAGGAGAATCCTAAAGTTCAGCTGAGATTAAAGAGAATCGTCTTCCTCGCAACGACAGCTGAATTGCCCTGTGGAATCTCCTCCACCTAAATGTCAGAGGTACAGAAACCGAGTCCACCTCTAAGATGCCAGGAAACTATCTACATGCCTTTGAAGTGTTTTCCTGCAGTCTTTTTGTTTTTAAATGAATGAATCCATTTCAAACAAATGGGTGAAAAAGCCTCTCCCAGTAATGTCTTTATCTAAGAGTTGTTAGTTAATATTTCACATCTTTTCTTTTGATTTGCTTCAAGGTGATGACTTTTATCTAGTATATTAGCATTGGGTAAGATGATTTCAAGATAAAGACTGGGTTTCTTGGTAAATAAAATAGTTTTCATTTTAAAAAAGAAAAAAGTGGGTCAGCATGTAAAAGCATGATGCACTGAGGCTTGCTACATGAGCATAAATATTTTGTCTTGACATCTGTAAGGGTTTTCTCTCAGAGGGCACGTTTAAGTTTTAAAATAAGCTCTAAATGAGAAATAGAAATTTTGCAACTAATTGCTTTCAAACAGTGCAATGTAAACATGATTGCTGAGATGTTTAGTATTTTCACATCATCACAACATATCAACTCTCAGAAGCCTAGAGGTTTCGAAAAGCACAGGAAGGCAAAAGGAAAACCCAATGAGTATGCACTAGGAAACTCCCAAGAGAGCCAGGGCAAATGCATTCACAACTGATCATCCCCCAGATCACTAGGAAGTGTAAATTGTGTTAAACTCCGGTATTTCAGAATCAAATTAACATGTTATCCTTTGCTTGACTTCACTGATGCTGGGTTGATAGCTAGCTTTTTAGGGCTTGACTGTTACTCTCAGGAAGTAGTTCTGAAACCACATAGAACATACTCCCCCCCACACTCTTTTCCACCCTGAAAATAGGAATAAAAAGAAAACTTTTTTTTGCTCATAATTATAAGCCTCTTGCACGTAGCTAGGATTCAGATACTACTTTATCTTTGGAGGAGAAAAATAATCTCTTGCATCACCATAAAGACACCCAAACATACAACTTCAGCCAACCCCCCGCCACACTGCTTGTCCAACTTTTTTAACACCATACTTGAATACATTGTTTGAAAGCATGTATGATTTCTAAAATCTTTTTCTTGCTTCAGTTTCATCATGACAAACTGGAGCCTACGTGATTAACATTATGATGGGACAAACTACTGGAAATTATTTTTGCTTCAGCATGCATCTTTTTTGTAATTCCACTGAGTATAGAATTTTATCTCTCCCAGCAATAATACATCTCTTGTTGATAAAGCCATGTGAATACATGAATAGCAAGGAAAAAAACAGTGGTGATCTAAAACATAAAACCACGTTTATGAAGCATTTTGATGAACACCAGCAAGACGCATAATATAATTATTGTGGCTATTAGGCTATTATTTATGACAAATTTGTTGCTTTTGTTGCTTCAGGATAAAAAGCCGTACTGTATTTTAGGATTACAGCACTCTTGAGAGTCTATCAAATGTACTGGCAGATGCAACAAGTAACAGAATGAGGCAATAGCTCACTGCTGTTACAACACGAAAACGAGATGTTAAATAACTAAATGTGAGATCCCATACTAGATTAGAACGTGAGAAATATAGGACACTAAGGATAACGGTAGAAACGTAATAAAAAGAAAATATTGTGTAGGAAAATAAAAGGCAATGCTACCATATGCTTTCCTGTCCCTCATTTTTATCTAATATTGAGTTAATTTCTTGTATTACTAAAGTGTTAAGAAAAAATAAGCACTGGGATATAGTATCATGGAAGCATGAGACACACAGGAACAAATGGCGGATACAGCCCAGGAAACACTGCCATTGCCTCTCACTGTGTCAGAATTTTCAGATGTTGACTCAGCCACACTGTAGTTTGAAATGAAAATGAGTTTCCCCACCAACAGCAGGACCAGAAACCAATTTCAGGCAGAATAAGCCAAAAAATCCTTAATGCTATAGAACCGTTACCCAAAAATGTAAGTGGTAAGCAACAAAGGAAATGCTATCTTGGTAGCAGTTTCAACAATAAGGAAGGCAAGAGAAAATTGCCAAGCAGAGCTGGAGAACAGCCAGATCCAGACCTCAGGTTCTACTCAGAGATGTCCGAGTTTGTAGCTATTTGCACTTGCATGGATTAGTGGTCTCATTCCTGCCATAAACATGGAGATCAATACTGTATTCTCCAATGGAAGAACAAACATTTTGTACCCAAAAATCTAAAAATGAATAGAATATTGTATGAGGATAATACCAGCACGATCGCTATCAGCATCATATCGGAGCACCTCACTTAATGTCTCTGCAACAGCTCTTGATATAGGAAAGAGCTATCAACCATATTTTACAGATGAGAAACTGAGGTCCTTGAAATTTCTTAGATACCTTTCTCTCAAGTCATTACCAGTTTGGTTGCTAGGCCCATTTGGAAAACTCAATAAATTTGCATATCCAGCCACCTCAGTAATTTTCAAATCCATCCCAACCTGGCCTGCATCCAGTCAAACGGGAAACACAGGAGAAGCACAGAAAGGAATCCACATCTTCCACTTTTGGGCAGTCTCCTTCTTCTTATAACCATTGCTAGCACAGCAGAGATGCTCAACTTCAGACACACCAAGAAACAACACTAACCCAGTAGAACTTTCTTGAAATGCAATATTCTTTTAACCTCACTTTGCCATTCTACTTGCATCCTCACACAAGGAATTCAGAAAAAGAAACATCAGCCAAATTCCAAAAGAAAAAAACAAATGAACAGACAAAGGATGGCACATATTGGGACTCCCCGGCTCAATCGGTGTTTAAATGTTTCCCAAGTCACTGATTAATTCGCAACACACAATTCCCGGTTTGGTTTTGTGGTCTACATGGGAAGAGAGGGGTGGAAGACAGATGATTCTCAGAGAAGAACAGCAAATCTGTACAGTTGCTACAAGTATTAAGCCCATCTAATAATCTCACGGGTCATGATTTAAGAGTGTTACAAAATTATTATTGTCCAAGAATGAAATCAGAAGAATTGGGGAAAACTCTAATTGCTTCATCATTAATCTGGAACACTGTCACGAGCCCATAATAAGCAAGGCACTGAGAACTTCAAATCATATTTGACAGATGGGCTTAATTAGTCATTCTCATACAGACTCATAATATTTGCTGTTAATATTCATTCTAAAACACCCTGCTGGCTGTGATAATATTTATATGTTAATCCTGTTATGATAAGCTTTCAGTGCCAAAACCTCTCCAAATAAAATGAGTGATATATTTCAAACTTAGATAAAGAAACGCACAGGCATCCTGGTTAAGTTTGTTGCTTGCACAAGTGCCTCCTTAATCCGTGAAATTACACCTGTCACAGTAACTTAGCTTTATTAACACTATTTCCTGATCCATGTAAAAGTATCAGAAACACAAAAGCACTGAGTCTCTAGTTAATTAACACTGCCACCTTTGCATTCATGTGATCAGATCTCTGATTTTTAAGAGTAATTAAACAATATGCAAATAGATTTTGCAGAATTTCTAAATGAACTATGGAGGTAAACAACTTGGTAAGAGACACCAATATTTAACTGTTATTCATTGCGCATGTTTAGTGATGGCAAACATGTTAGATAAAGGAAAATTATTTCCCAAAAAAGTACTGAGCACACTCTCGTCCCATATAATGCTTGATCTTACTACTTAAAACGAATAGCAAAATAGATGTGACTAAATTTAATGAGGAAAACAACATCCTGAATAATACATTGCAAATATTTTACATTTGTTTACAAACAATGAACAAGAAGTTTTCACAAGTGAAAAGAACACCAAGTCTCAACTGAGGGAACTCAGATGGAATCAGTCAAAACAAAAGTTATGAGTTACATATACGCAGTGCCTTCTCTTGATTTTCTTTTCAGTAAAATCGAAAATATACACCAGCTCACGTTTCTTTTACTAAACCTGAAGCCATGTTTATAGCGAGCATAGGAAAGCATAGAGCAACAACAACCACTGCGTGAAAGGCGACACAACACTTTTTTGAAAAAAAGGTCGTTTTGAAAACCTGACACTGAATGATGACTAGTGAAGTGAAATAAGTTGCCAAGCTTCAGTTCACCCATGATGTTGCATTATATTTTCCTGATGAGAAGGAGAAACCAGGCAAATGCACTGCGTGGACCCTACGAGGTAAAGTGTGACAGAAACCTGCCTGTTGAAATAATCGTTGATTCTGATCCAATGCCCATTTCAGTCAGTGGAAATACTCATGCAGCCTTCAAATAGCTTTGAATCAGCATTTTAAAGACTCTGTCGGACAGGTTCTTCTAGAAAGTAGACAGCTGTGACCTTGGACATACCTACGCATTGCTTCTTTGACCAATAAAATTCAGTCAGGTATGAGACAACATACACGTTAGATGATACAGCATAGTCAGGATACTGTATCAGGGAAATTGTGTAGAAACTGAGTTTTAATAAGGAAAAAGTGACCTATATGATGATTATAAAAGGAAGTTCTTCCCTTCCTCTCTTTTCCTCATCCTCCCAGATTGCAAAGACACGATGCTTCCTAGGTATTAGGTTCAGAGGGCTTTTATTTAAAAACTCTAAATCTCATAGGAAATCCCCCAAACCTGTAAGATTTTGTAAAATTTAACAAGTAAATAACAGCAAAATTGGAGCTCCCCTGTTACAAGGTGAGTTTTCTAACCGTGGTGCCAAAGACAATACATATACAGCCTGTCAGATCCTTATAAATATGCACTTGCCATACATTTCCAGAAACAATGGACAAGAAGCAGCAAAAAATTTAAAAATGTATCCATTAAAGTAATGAGCTGTGATTAGAAGAGGAACATGCAGCTGCCAGATGAGAGCTGTTCAGGAGGGTCAATGTTCTATGTAAGTGATTGCACAATGGGAATGTAAGTAGAAAAATCTATTTCCACCGCAGATTAAAAATTCATATAAAACACTAACAGAAATGTGTGTTTGATACATGGAATATATTTTAGTTTCCTCTGGAAAGCTTAACATTAATTCCTCTCCCCATAACTAACCAACGGCTGGTGTAAAGCCTGGCAGCAAATAATTTGAAGAGATTAAACTAGTCAGAACTAAATTCAAAGATATGAAACATGTTCTTCTGAATATTCTGTGACAGCAATATTTCCTGTTAGTTTTCACTTCCCTTGGGTATCCAGACTGAACAACATTTTTGTTTAAAGCAGAGGTAGCAATGCACTACAAAATAAAGACAGCCCCAGCTTTTCCAAAAATATACTCACAGTACATAGTTAGGCACTAAGAAAATTAATTAAAATAACGGCAAAATGCTTTGAAAAAGAAAACCCACCATCAGTTATTAAAAGACTGCTGGAAATGACCTACCTGTTTTCAGAGGTAGCAGATTTCCTCTGGCAAACAATAACAGCTGGTGCATATTTCCCAGTATAACCCATGCTCTCTCTGATGTCCCACAAGTATGGGCTGCTGGCTCGTACACTGAAAATATTCACACCTTTCTTCACCTTTGCTCTAAGAGGAACAAGAGGATATTTCACCAGTTAGACACAAAACATCAGCTTAATTTGTTACTTACTTCATCATTTTCTCATTGACAGAAAATGCTACCACTCATTAGAATTTGACAGTATTATAAGGAAAAGAGATAAGAGAATTAATTAAGAATTCCACGTTTTAAAGAAATGATATCAAGACAAAAACCTTATTGAACTAACTGTAATTACAACTTTAGTCATGTCTAAATTGCAGAGTAGGTATGTTCTGGAGCATGCTCCTCACTCTTCTTCCAGCATTGAGACCATGGGCGTCACTGAGCACATCAAAGCTCTCTTTTGCCTAGAAATCATTGTACGGGGGAGGAATGTACCACGTTTGTCCCAAAATTAAGTCGGGTTTTTGCTGGGGTTTATATCTGGAGTAAGGAACTGAAAACCTTTCCTGGGTCTCAGGATATGCACGGTCTACATTGACTCTCAATTACTCCAAGTGAAGACGTTTCATATCCTTGCTCCAGATTTCACTGAGTCCATAACATTTCTTCATTTTCTTTCAGCACTGATGGTGTAATTGTCCTATAGGCTCTGATTCTAAAAATACTTTGCATGTGCTTAGTCCTCCAAAAGTGAGCAGTTTCTTTTCAGTTCAAGGGCTCTATTTCCATGCAAAAGATTAAACAGCAAGAAAAGCTGCCTGACAAAGTTTGGCAGTCATGATGACTAGACTGGCTATTAGTGAGAGGTACTTTCTGGTTCTCATATCTTAGCACAATACTTCTGGGTTCGAGTTACTCGTGGAGAATAGGAACAGTATGCATATTTCTAAAAATCCATTTTATTTCCTTTTTGCAGATGCTGTACTCCCTAATTATTTCTCTCCCCTTCTTTAACTAAATATTTAAATGTGTGTCTTAAAGCACTAGTGAATTATTCCATAGCTATGTAACGCTGGCCAATTTACTGAATTAGGAGTTTCTGGTATTGTTAACTTTTGGTCTCCAAATACGTTTACAAAAAAAAAAGATCCTGTGTGGTCAAACAGCCTCATATATGAGCTGTCAGGAAATGACAGTTTAATTATATTTGCTTAAAATCTCATACACAACATCTATTTGGTGTTATGGCAGGTTTTCAATTCTGAAAAAAAAAGGTATGTGATTTTTGTATAAACAGCTGCTACCGTGCAGAGATGCTAATATCAGTAAAACAAGAACTATAGGATCTGCCTCCACATAAAATTGCCTGCGAATTCTTTGAAGGACAATGTCCACACAGACGTTCTCAGAATAAAAAGGCAAAGGATTGCTTCAGCTGTCTTGGACCAACAGGACTGCATTTAATTCCTCCTTTGCTAGCTCAAAGGCAGCTGCTGTCATTTCCTTAGCACTCCTGGAAGAATGTACATGAAGGGCTGCCAATTTGTGCCCAGGCTCTTCTATGCCAATTTCCCCAAATGTACTTTAAGCAGGATGCAGTTACTGCTCCTAGACCACGAATGTCCCTCAGGAAGAGGGACCAATGGTCAAAGAAGAGCAGAAACTAAATTACATATATCTGGCATGGTAGACAGAGAAAGGGAGGCAGAAAAGACCAGAGAGCCTGGATGAAACGTTTTTCAGCTCATGTCTCCAGCTAGTCCCAGTGACCAGTATCTGCGCCTGCCTTTCTGTTCCACCGCAAAAAAGGATGATTGCTGACTGTCAGCTAAGATCAACGTAGAGAGAGAAAAATGATTTCCACTTTGCCAGGCAACGAGGGTGGCTCAGGGCTGTCCAGGCTCAGCAGGCTGTGGTTGAGAACACACACCTCCAGCTCTCCAGCGCAGCTGCTCTCTCTCTAGTGGGACATTACAGTTGGGCAGAAGATCCCAGCACAGGATTTGGGCCATCTCATAGAGCATATACATATGAAAAGGCAACTGCCTGGAGGAAGCCAAACCCCTGTGCTCAGCTCCGGCCCAGGCCGGCTGCTGCACCCCCAGCCAGAGCTGCTTGCACGGGGGCACGAGCGAGCGTGTATCTGCCCTGAGCGCGTGTGCTAAGTCCAGCACCCGGGCGTACTGCACGGGTACGAACCCTGGGAGCAGCGCACGGGTGTCTGACGAGTATGCGATGTGCTGCCCCACGGTCTGCACACACCTTTGAACATATCTAGGATTTCTATATGCCATGAGGTCTCCTTGGGGCACTTGCAGCAAGACTGGTCCTGCTGCGAGACATCTGGAAATCCTGGATAAAGACCTTAAGCCCTTCAAGTCTCCTGGACAAGATTTCTAAGCAAAAAAAAAAAAGTTACAAGTCCTGGAAACCCAAACAGATGGTAGCCTCACATCAAAACAACCGTGTGATTAGAAGTTGGGGCACATTACAATTACTATGTAAAAACATACAACACACGACTTTGACTATATGACAAATATGTTTTATATGTTTTATCACAAAAACTGGGAGGAATTAAAGAAAAAAGCAGTGTGAGAGCACACTATATTCTACCTTGCACTGCTGGCACATATGCCGCGGCTTCACTGTAAATGAGAATGCTGCCCAAGGTCTCAGTTCTGCTAAGCAAACAGCCACTCACTAAAAATTGAGGAAATTTCTCACTTCCATTTTAAAAAGCAATATAGACAGATCAAAAGTAAGTGAACAAACACAGAGACAATAACTGACACCATCCTCTTATTTTCTGTCTGGACTCCATTAAATGCCAGAATGATGCAGTAAACCAGCAAAATGGACACAAAAACAGAAAGGCAAGTTGAGTTTGTTTATCCTTGACATTCACATTACCCAGTGACAAAGTGCCATCTAGCACTGATTTCTAACGTTTCAAAACAAATGTAAATCCTTGCATATGCTCCCTGGGGTAATTGCAGTCTAAGGATCAGGATTTCCTAGAAGAGTTTTTGATAAGATCTAATTTAGTCATCTGTTAAAGCCCCAAACCTCTAATTTTACTGGAAACAATAACAGAACAAGATTGCTGTTTTCTACAGAACTAGAGGTTAGCAACTCTTTCAAGAAGAGTCAGTTAAATGCACTTCTATAATTAGCACAAAAGCTTCAACTCCATGATCCCAGGAAAAGCTGCTGCTTTGGGGTGTCTTGATGCTGCGTTTGCTACAGTTGGTGAACCGCACGATTATATTCACCCAATTTACCCGGGCTGCAGGACTTGGCAATTACCCAAGATTGACCTGGACCAAACAGGCTTAATAATAACTGAAGGTATGTTATTTGTCAGCAGATTAAAATCCAAAAACACTTGAGGTGAAAGCACTATGACTGCTGTCAGGGCTCAACCACTCCCTTGCAAATCTGCCATACTGAACTGCCTGGCTGTCACAGGGCAGGCTGCGGCTCAGCCCTTCTGCTGCTCGTGAGACGCAGCCTTGCCGTTCTGCCACTGTTCAGCTTACTACGCTTTCTCAGTTCAATATGCAAAGAGGCCTATGGCAAAGCTTTTTCATATGTTTGTTCACAGCATAAGGACAACATATCATACGTTTGGTTAAAATAGTGCAGCGGGGCAGCAGGAAGGAAAGTTGCTTGAGTATTTTCTCCCAGTCGCTTTACTTTGGGCCAGGTTCCACTTTGGAAAAGAGAAGGAGAAAAAAGACTTATTAAACATTTCAATCATGTTTAATACTTTTTTTTTTTTTTTAAACAAGGATGCTTCTTTAACTAAACATTTCCATAGCTGCTTGGTACAAATGTGCCACAGGTTGTGATCTACCCTGGTGTGCTGCTCTGAGACTTGCAAGCAGCTCCCCCCTTCACAAGCCACTCATGGCAAAGCAAGCCCTTGGGAGACCTCAACCCCCAAAAACCCGTCAGTGCTGACAGGGTGCAAAGCCAGGGAAGGGAGGAAAAAAAGATGTAGAAGGAACTCCCGAAATCAATACATCACACCTGAAATCAAACAAATACATTTCCTAAGTGCATAAAGATAGTGATTCCCAATTCTATCTCCTGACCCACTAAACACCATGTTTACTCTAGTGATAAAAGAGGCTTCAACTCAACCAATTAAAATGCAGCCAATGTCCTTTTTCATTTATCAAAGTGTCTGTTTTAGCATCTCCCTGGTTTTTGTAGTTTACAACCAGTTAGCGCTTAGCTTTCAGCCCATGTCATTACTGCAGGCTGGTAATGGCTGTGAAATTGTTACTTAAGTGTTGTATAAAGTGGAACAGCTGGCTGGTGAAAAATAACAGCATTACAGCACATGTGCTGCTAAGTGCCATGGTACAATGTCAACCAAGTGTCTGGTTCGAAACACCACAGGGAAAGGGAAAAAAAAGAGAGAGAGAAGGCACGCAAATTCTCCCTCCAAGACATGTAAGAAGAGATCAAAGACAAGGACCGTGCAGAAGCTGCAGAAATCCTGCCACGGGCAGGACTCCCTCTCCACATTTTGCTCCTGCCAGTGTCCTGCACGCAGGATGCAAATGTCATGCCTCCCTCTGCTCCAACACAAAGCATGAATAAACAAAGAATCTAACCCCCAAACAGCTCTAAATAAAGATATTTTAAATCCATGACATTGATTCTGGTTTTCTATTACTGTGAGGGCTCTGGGCAAAAGTACATGGGAATTTTTCATGCTCCTTCTGAAAAGTGAGCTTTCACCATTAAAGCAAAAAAGAGAAATGGGAGGCTGTTAACACTGGTGCTACCCCCAGTTATCATGTTACCAGTGGCTGATAGGAGGTGGCAGATAAATTGTGCACAGAGGGGCACATTTTTGAGAGCTTCTAGGCACCCAACAGATGCTGCAGTTCTCTATTGAGCTATGAATTTGCCTTTGCCATCATATCTCCTCAAAGCACTTCAGAAATAACTTGAGGGGTTTCTATTTCTGTTTGTCTTCAGTGCTTTTTACCGCCCAGAGCCTAATCTTAACCCGGCAATGGAGAGGGACCAAAGCAATATTCAGCTTCACAGGATGATGCTCTCCACCTTTGTACTGTAACAGCAGTAATGAGTTTGGGGAGGCGTTTGCTGGTATAACCTCTGGTAGTCAGAAAACCTCACTAACCATGTTACCCTATTACTGTAACTAGTATTTAAAATCGATGACAAGCAAAATGTGAGTGGAAAAAGACATGACTTTCAGTCTTTTTCCATGAAGAGCTATGATAGCAAGCTGAAATCTTTATATATTTGTCCTGAAGAAGGAGGAAAGTCTAAGATCTAAGACAGCAGCTAAATACTCCCTGCAAGAAACCCACAAAGTACTCATGGTCCTAACAGGGAAATGCTTCTTTCTGGCAAGTCAGAGCAGAATGACCACTGTCTCAAAAGCAAACACTGCGAGTACATAAAATGCGGTCACCCTCTGCAGTACCTGAGGTCACTCTATTGCTGTGTGTTGCAAAAATGAGGCCATTCTGATACCGGAACGGTTCAGTCTGACATCTGTGTGCTGATGTTTCATCTCCTGGCACAACCTCCTCCCCTGCCAAGGGCTTGAATCTGCTGAGCAATTTGCAGAATCAATTCCAGTCTCTTTTCAAGCACGGAAAAAGGAATCTGTGCTACTCCCCACCAGGATCCTTTAGACTACTGCCAGTTTGTCTATGATTTTGGTTACTCTCAAAAGGTGCACAGAGATAGTCTAGAATCAAGGGAAAAATATAGCTTATGCTGGGGACCCTTTGTGACAGTGACCCATTTCTTACCTTCCACTGCATGCACTGCACCTGCAGCTCTCTGTACTCTGTGAGGGTGCTTCAACACCAGAACGAGTGGCCCAGAGAGGTTGTGGAGGCTCCATCCTTGGAGATATTCAAAACCTAAGTGGACATGGTCCTGGGCAACTTGCTCTAGTTGACCCTGCTTGATCAGGGGCCTTGGACCAGATGATCTCTCCCTGCCAACTCCAACTATTCTGCGATTCTGTGACTTCTGCAAATCTTTTTTCCCCCATGGAACGCTCTGGTGTACAAACCAGTCTTGTCAGTTGTTTTCAGAGAAGATGCCTCCAAGTTTCTTCAGATTACACTAATAGTTTCACTGATTGAAAATCCACAGCAGAAGAGAATCGGGAGTCCCTGAGATACTGATGGAGTTAGAATAAATTATGGAGAGCGGTCTAGCACAACATAAGCTATTTAAAGCTGTATAATATACCCACAAACTCTTATTAAGGTCTGTGGTTTTCAGCCCTGTGAGACAGAAACCAGTTATCATTATGCATCACCATGAAAGCAGATTAAAATTAAATCAATCTGTTTATCTATGGGTTTGCAATGCAGCTTTTCCAAAGCATAACATGTTCTCTATCTAATTAACATTTCAGGAGGAAAAACCATTCCACCCAGACACTAAATCACCATCATTCAAATGGAGATACTACAGAGAAAAGAAAAAAAACTCAAACCGAAAAAACCCAGGTGGATTTATAAAAAAATTTAATTAGTGAAAAGGCAGAAGACCAGTTTAGGTTTCAAAAGTTGAATTGTGTGTATCATGAGTTAAATAAAATAGATCCCTTTGGAATATGCATTTCTTGGGCTTGACAGAACCGTCTATTGTACTTACAGTTTGCGTGCGTGCACACAATTGTCTATATGTATGCATACACACACATTACACATATGCAGACTTAGATATATTCCTATGGTTTGCAAAAAGAAAATTCTTATGAAAAATATGTTTTGCAAGATGTAAAACTTACCATTCTCCGGAGAATTAAGAGGAAAGACTGGACACAAATCAATTCAAAGCAGAGACCCTGAATGCGAGCTCAGAAAGCAAACCTAATCAGTTATGTGAGTAATAAGAGCAGCACTGCACCTCCACAGGGATCCCAGCAGTTCCCATCTTGGGATCCCAAACATGACGGAAAAGCCAGGAACAGGTTCTTCATATACATCATGTCTGTGTAGCAGCTGCACCCTTCAGCAGACTTCATCTTGTGGACTGTCCAGGATGTCAAATAGGTGGCAAAGCAGCAAGAAAGAGTAAGGCAGCTGTGCTGTACCCTGAGGTGGCATTACGGAAATAGATGCTACTGGCAGGCAAAGTCTCAGTAACAGGACAGATAAGACACAACTACTACTACTGACAATGTTCCTGTTAGAGATGCCCTAAGGAGGCATTATTGTGTTATGGGACAAGCCTGTATTTCTGCCAGTAGCTGTACAATGATAAGCATTATGAATTATACGTGTAATGATGTTTAAGAAGAGTTACTGTCTTAAGGTTGATAGCTACAGATGAAGGTAAGGAAGGGAACCACGATCTCTGCCTACTCCAAACTACTCAGCGTATCCAGGGCTATAATAGAGACTTACTGTCACCTCTCCCTGCTGCATGGCACGTTTTCCTACAGGAATGGATAATTGGGCAATAACGAGCAGCAATACTGAACAAAATATTTATGTATTCAAAGGTGTGAAGGAAGGTGTTTGTTTACAGAAATGAAAGACAAAGATAAATAGAGCTGCCTGCTGATCTAACGTGGCTGGGAGCCCTGTGGACTGCTTCCAACTGCTGTTTAGAAAATAAATGCAAAAAATATAAATGTAGATTCTGAAATATACCTCTCTGAACTGCTTATAAAAAAACCACTTCCCCTCTTCCACACATGCGCACACACACGCACACACACAGAACAACACACCCCTTCATTTCCTGGCAAGACTGCTGACAGTGCCGGGCAGTTCAGGCAGTACCCTGTGGCTACCAACAATTTTTTAAATCAAGGAAGGATAGGAAAAACAAAGCTAAATACTGGGGACTCTGCACAGTGAATATAGAGTGCCATTCACCCTGTTTCACAGGTGAGAAAATGGTAGCAAAGAGCTAGGAGGGATACTATAGTATACATATATATTATACGTAACATATTATACATATATGTACTCTATATGTATTATATATTATAAAATTTATATATTATATTACATATATAGACTATATATTATATGTTATATAGAGAGGCTTTCTACAAGACTCAAATGGAAAGATGCTGCTAGCAATCAAAACTACAAGACTTTTGACTTACCAAGCAGAATTACCAAGCAGACTGCTCAGCCACTGCCCAGCCTCCTCTACAACAGGCCTACTGCCTGCCTGGTGTTCAGTGAAGGAACACCCACCCTACACAGCGCGTGCTTTAAGACTGAGGCTAAAATGTAACTTGCAATGAAAATAATATCATATATGTGGATAGCACTTTTATCTCAAAAGAAGCCCCCAACACGCTGCTGCCCGTTCCTGGAGAGGCGCAGAAGCGCCCAAAGGCTTTGCAAGCCAAACGCTCCTAGCAGTGATGGTTCACCTCCGCGGCCCCGGGGCAGGGGCAAGGTCCCCCCGCTCGGCTCCTTGCTCTGACACCCTGCGACTCACTGCGCTCTTGGTGAAGAGTTTAGTGCGTGCTCTGAAGTGTCATAAAAATATTCTTCATTAGAAAGTTTATTTCAAACTTCATAAGCAGGACAGTTGTGCGCTATTCCCAAATCGCAGCTTAACGAGGAACAAAACAACAGTATCACTGAACAATGAATGAGAAGATTACCTCAACGGCACTAACGAAGACTGATCAGTGAAAACGAGTTAGCTCTGTTCCCTAGCAACTTCTCACAGCTGCAGAAAAAATCATTTTCTGGACATCATGGAAACTGTGAATACTTCAGTTCCCTTATACAGGAATTTTCTCATCTATTGCCCATAAACAGGCCCCTCCAGGAGGTAACACAGGAACAGCTTCCAGCAGCCTGTACCATTACATTAACTTGTGCCAAAATTTTAAAAAAAGGCCCATGGATCTGTATGTGCTGTTTGTCCTTCACTCAATGACATGTATGTCAGATGTTCAGAGAATAGCATCAGAGAGGCAGAAAAACAACATGTAACAATCTTCGCTGCAAAATCCTGAGCCTGCAAATCCTTTTCATAGATGTATATCCTCTCTCAAGGGAGCAATTTTCCTGATTCCCGATGACACTACTTAAAGGTTTACAGAATCAGATCCACAGTAAAGGAAGTGCAAACTCTGTATATAAGTAAAGGGTTTCCATTCTTCAACAGAGAAAAAGCCTGCACTGCTCCAAAGAGTTGTGACTGCGGTAAAATGGATATTCACTAAGCAATTCCAATAGAGATTTCTGTTATATACATAAAATCTTCGGTTGAAGACTATACATCTATACTGACTTATTTAACTACCTCTCTGACATCTGCACTGGTGGCTACCAAAGCAACATTTGCTAAATAATAGCAAGGAGTTCTGCTGCAGGCAAACCCTAATGGCTCAGTGAAGCCACTGATGCAGAATGGAGTTCAATTAATACAATAATGACACTGTCCAAAATTATTCTGTGTCCTTAATGTAGGGTACACACAACACTGTCTGTATCCAGCTGCAGCAGTTAACCCTAGTACATGCCAGAGCACAGTTACGGTTATGATTTTAATACTAGAAGAATCTAAAATACTAGAATACTAGACGAGGGCTTGGCTGATCCAGGCAAGCAGAAATAGAGATAACTTGGAATTATACAAAAACCTCCTTGTCAACCGCTTTCCAAGACAGAGCTATTCTGTGGGAACACAAAGGCAGCCGGTAATCCTCTCTACACATAAATCCTGAAAAACTAATAATTGCACCTCTCCCAGCCTCGAATTTCATGCATTTCCTTGGCCTGTTTTATTCTATTTGGGCACTTAAATTTAGGCAAGCAGAGAAGGAGTTAGGTGCTTTGCATTGCAGCATATAATAGCTCTGACGCGCCTGCAGTAGCATTTGAATGCGTGGGAACCCCCCAACATCCGCACAGTAGTGGTCGAAGTGTCATAAACATAAACACTGTGGTAAAGTTACCAAGTAACGCTCTTTCTCCTTACTAGATGCTCTGGCTTACCACTTTTTTTACCTCTGCAGCAATCATCCAAACCCGTTAACACCCTAATTCAGCTGCCACTAATTAAAATTCTCCAGTCAGAACTGACCACCAGGCAGTCGTTTCTGAAAGGAGAAGGTCTGTGTTCCTGGCTACAAGGTGGTAGGACAAAAACTGTCGAGAAACACGAGCTGTTTTAGCAGGCAACCAAAACATCAACAAAAGGGATAAAATGGCTAAATGCTGAAGTGCTGAGAGTGACAGAAGACATGGAGGCTGAAGCAGTGTGATGCAGAGAGCAAAGGTGCAGAGAGGAAGCCTATGGAAAGACCTTAAACCACAAGTTTATCGGAGATTGACTCTCTCATCCTAACACTGTGAGTTACAGTTTCAGGAATCCCCATGCTCCTATTAGGCAGTAAGGGTTTTACAGCACAGCACAATGCTACGGTTCAGCATGGGAAACCCATATGGTTGTAGTAAGAAGGAAATTAATAGTCTGCCGAGAGATTAAGCCAGTGAAATCCCAGCGCCCGCTCGCTCAGCCTCGCCTCCCCCCAGGTACCCCCTCTGCTCCTGCCGAGGGGGCATGCAGGACTCCGTTGTGTTTGCGGGAAAAGGGGTGAGGGGGAAGGTAGGCGGTTTGGACAGACTCAGGGACAAAACTAAAGCTCCAAAAATTTTCTGAGGTTCACCACGCACCCCAGCCCCTCCTGACTTGGCCCCGCAGCAAGCCTGGGCAATGTGCAGGCCCCTGCACGTGGGTCTGGAGACCAGCTGGGAGTGGCAACACATCCAAACGCATCTCCGATCCTTCCAGTTGCTGGCCAGACTTCAGCGAGCACCCAAGCATCCCTCTAAACACAGGACAGACTGCTGCTCGCACAGCCCTACTGCCACACGCTCAGCCTTTTGCTCTTCTCATGTGGGGCTGCTCCGACCCTCAGAAACACTGGGGCACTGCTGACTGCCTGCTGCCACCACAGCAGCCTCAGCAGCCTTTCCTGCGCACTTGAGCACCCAGGAGAATTTCCCCCAGGCCCCCGGACGTGCTCTGCATTGCCTGTAGCGCCAGGGCTTCACGGGCACCTTAGGGAGCTGCCTGCAGGGCAACAGCAGAGGAGCCGGGAGAGTCGGCAGCTTTCCCTGGAGCTAGACTGCTCCGAGGCTCCTGCAGCTGCTGGGCGGCGCTAGGGGAGCACACCTGCCAGTCCAGCTTAATCGGAAAGGAAGCTGATCCGTGCGCTCCACAACACTCCACAACGTGGACCAAGGTGCAGCAAGCGGGGACAAACCCGAGATTCACCCCCGCAGTATGCTCAGGATGCAAACTCAAGCTCTAATATTTACGAGCCAACTGACGCTCTAGGACAGTCAATAGATAGAAATTTGACAGCAAAAATTAGAGATGTATTTTGTTTGCTTTTTTTTACCCAAAATGCTTTCAGAGGCATGACTATATATCATTCTTTTAAAACACACTTTTCCAACTAAGAGGCCAGTAGCAGCACAGATGTCTGTGAACATCCCATTCCCCCTTTCTGAGTGCTGGTGTTTTGCTGGATATATAATACATACTGGTATTTTGATAACTGGGTTAAAATTCACAATCTAAAAAGAAAAGGCAACCTAACTAGCTTTTAACACAATAGACAGGAGTTAACCATAGTTTTATTTTTTACTTAAGAGATTTAGAAGGATAATAGTCCCACAGAGGACGATGGGACAAAGAAGGAAAGTACCATCCACGGCATGGCTTTGAGACCCAGGTATCTCTAGGTCATTGGTGCACAGTAAAATCACAGACATCGCTCACCTTTTAAAGCTTTGCTTTTCTATTTTTTTTTTTTTTAATAATATCGGTGGGGGGGCAGACCTCTGTTTCACAAAGAACAACTTTCTAAATGTAGTTGGAATTTGCCTGCGCAAAATGTGCATACAGTGCTATCATTTTGAAAATCACACTATTTCACTCCCAAACGGCAGAAAGGTAAAATGATGAATCAATATACATGACAAGAAGGAATTTGGTCCAAAATTTATTCAACTGCATTGAAGTTAGCAGTTCATGAGCCATTTTGCACACAAATTCTTTATTCCAACAGTTTCCTTTGAAGACCTATTTCAAGTCCACAATAAAGGTAGCTCTGCATGCGTCACACTCTACTGCATATTGCTTTATTCAACTGCCTTTATAGCCATGCAACTTGAGGCAGTTTGTAGAGACACTAATTAAACAACGGCCCCTGCCATCATGGGTCCAACTGTGAGAAAACTGATGCTGACATGACACACGCGCTGCAAGCCAAAAGCACAATCAAGCCATGAAAATAACTGCGGATGCCAAAGGGTCAGGGAGAAGGGAGTGACAGCTGATTTTTAAGTATTTAAATCTATTCCTTATCAGTGTGATGTAGTCAGAAGTGTAGAAAGAGCCCAGAGACGGGGGACTCTGAGGTGACTGTGCGGAGTCGCACAAGGTCAACGCGGGGCCGGGGAAACAAAGCTGTCATGGCATGGACTTCTACAAAAAGAGGCAAGTGTCAGTCTCCTCTCTGTGTCTGCAGACATTCCCTTGGAACTGTCTTTCTCGGTCAGGAGACAGGGAAAGAGAAGTATATCTGTTATTAAAAAAAAAAAAACCCAAACCTTTCCTGCTGGCTGGAGTGCTGGTTGCTGATAACAGATTGATGACAAATCTCTCTTTTTCTGTTGACATATTGCTTTTGCTCGTGAGATAGAATACAAATGTATTAAAAAAAGATGCTGGGGGTAAATATTTTAGTAATCTCAGCCACAAACCTGTCACATTATAAGGATTATGGTCCATTAGGATTGTATAAAATTCATGGCAAAGCTTGTAATTCAGCTCTATCTCAATGACAAAAACATCCCATTGTGCTGTGGGAATCGCTCTTTGTCTGCTAACATTGCATGTATCATTAGGAGGACCTGCTTGCTGCCACAGGGCTGGTTTGGAAAAAGACAGCATAGACCCACAAGTCCCCGCATGTGACATCTTCTGGTCACCCTGGCCTGCAGGCAGGCGGGGGAGGCTCTTTCCCAGGCGCACACAGCCGTGGCAGCTCGCACTCCTTGCTTGGGAAGCTCCTTGTTCAGACGTTGCAAGCACATTGGTATCGGCTATGACAGCGGCTCACCAGGCCAGACAGGCAAGATTTCGGGCACAGCACCATTCCCTGTGAAGAACAGCAGGGTATCTCCACTGCAGGCAGAGAACTGTGGGTACAAGGGGCAATACACCAGCCCCAAGGTTTTGCTAAATAAAGAACTTTCTCCTCTTCCAAATTACCTGCCTAGAAGTCAGGGAGTGACTGCTAGAGGAGATTTACTAAAATGGTACACACTAAAAAAAAAAAAAAAAAAAAAGCCCCAAACCCACAAATAAACGATTTCATCTGACAGGCCCTTCTGAAGGCTAATTTGAAGACCTTGCCTCTAGGAGACTGTGTTTCTGACAGAGCTATCACTATACATATGCACGCACTGCAACAGTGCAGGATGGTACACTAATTAACCTTCACTCCACCTGGCCAAAAAACCCCACTCCGAAGGGAAGAAAAGCCATGAATGGCATTGGAGAGTCAAATACTAGCAACGCCCTTAACAGATCTTATTAGTATTAGCAGGTAGGCAATAGCTGTGGTATACACAACTGGAATGAAATATCTGTTGTCAAATGTTCATTAAGTTTGTCCTCAAAGAATCGCAGAGCAAGGTCAGTCTATGCTGAAAAGTTGGACTGAAATTTGGAAGCTGGGTCACTCTGGGTTATACTACGTATCAGAAACATTGTCATATTTGCTTATGCATTGACTGATCAGTGTCATAACGCTGTCTTCAGATGTGCTCTGCTCTAAACAAGGGATTAATTAAAATAGAAGCCCAATACTATCGATACTGGTGTTAGAGGAAAGACTGTTTGTTACCCAGTAAAAATGAAAGATGGCTTAAATGCAACATTAGACAAAATAGAAATTCATAGTAAAATGCCATTTAAAAAACAGTCCAATTTAAAATGAATTTTTAGCCCATTTTTTCAAGAATACATATGAATCTCTTTCAAAGTCAAAAAGAAACCTGGTCTTTCGAATGTCATTTGCAATACACAAACAAAATAATGATAATGTAGCAATCCAGTAACTTCACTTCTTCAAATGTTCATTAATTTCCCAATGTTGCTGAGAAGCAGACCTATTTACCCCATGATGTGATAGGAGATTTTCAGTTTTGAATGACTGGACTTGACCAAACAAGGGAGACAGAAAAAAAAAAGACATAAGTATTCAGAATTTTCCGGATTTCACCCCTGCTCAAACACTGAGGACTTGTGCCACCATGTGGATTACAAAAAGCCAAATTACTATGCCTACGCAAATTGCCAACTCCCATCTGCACTGCCTGCTTTGAATGAAATTGGGTATAAATCGGTTCAAATTAATTCAAGCATAATACTGGAAACGTTCCTCTTGCCAGCTTCATGTTTTGTGAAGTCACTCTGAAAGCAAAGATGCTCCAAGCCCCATCAGGGTACTGCACTTCCAAAGGTCGGAAAAGAAGATTCATCAAGCCTGTAGCAACGGAAGGAAAACCCGTCGGCCGTGGTGGGTCCAGGGAAGGCAGGTGCCTCCCTTTCGACTCCCGCGCTGGCTACGCTCCTGCGGCCGCTTCACCTCGCAGCCACGGCAGAGGGTTTTAGTTTAATGGGAGCAGAGCAGAGTTTCTCTTCAACTGGAAGGGAGGAAGGACAGAAAAGGAGCTCTGCCGCCCTCAGCATGTTATGTTCCTACAGAAATACTGTCACTTCCTTTGGGAGAGAAGAGAAACCGGGATCACTTCACCAGAGTCCGCGGTACGCCAAGGAAGCGCCTCTCTCAGTGACGTACCACAGGGCACCACAGGAACACTTCCGTACTGCTCCACTGAAAGAAAAATTTATGGAATGACTCCTCGTGGCACCCCGTGCACAGCAACTACCGAAGCGTAATACTGAGCAGAAAGGTGAAGCCATGCTCCAGACAATGGACTTGCAGTTCTCCCCCCCGCACACACACACTTGATAGAATAAAAGTGGTCATTCAAACTGGATAGCAGTATTTTGGTGTTCAAAATCCTGAAAGCCCATTTTCTTCAAAAGGTGCTACAAAGTCCACTGTTCTGAAAATTCAGTCATGATTGCCCTTCACAGAAACATGCTCCAGAAGGAGACACCCAAGATGGTCACATTTGCAAACAGGCGCCTTTAATTCAGCTTCCCACAGCTAAGATCACAGAAGAACAGAGGTTAGTAGGAACCACTGGGAGTCATCTGGTTAGGGCAGCATGGCTCCAGTTGCTTAGGGGTTTTCGGTCATGTCGAGTTTTGACTGTCTTCAGGATTGGAGAATCCACATCTCTGAACACCTCCTACTGCACCCAGCAAGTTAATTCAGGTTTATACCAACTCCCAAGTTTGGTAATATATCCCTTGTAGTCTGCAAATAATATCCATATCCCATTTCCTGAAACACAGAATACTGCTTGCACGTGTTCTTGCTTGCTCGGCAATGGCGCAAGCCTCTCCTTCCCTGCTCTGTGCCCAAGGAGCTCTCTCCACACCATCTCCATTTCACAGCCGTAACTTCTTTTCCTCTCTCCTGACCATTTCTGCTTTAGCATTTACCCAATAAAAGTATGAGCTGTACTTGTAGTCAAGGAACCTCTCAGCCTGTGAATTTCTTTCTGCCTTCCTTAGAAACCCCTATAGGAATGTTTGGCTGTTGCAGTTGACACAAACTGGAGCAGCTTCAAAACCATGCTAGCGTACGGCAGGAAAGCAGCCCCTTGCAAAAAAGCTCTAGGACCAGAAGAACAGAAAAAGGCTCTTGCTCAAGAGCACTGAATTGTAAAGCTGCCATACAACTTTGCTATTGCTAGGAAACTTTCCATTGATTCCATTGGTCACCGATGATAGCTTAGGTTCATTTTATACAAGAATATTTTAAAGACACAAACCACCAATACATGGCAAAGCTGTGTTAAATCACATGAGACTGCTCAGCAAGATGCATTTGAAAATCAAGGATGTAATATACATATTTGCTCCCATTCTGCACAATAAATTATTTATTAAGCCTGTTTCACATTTTTAGATTCCTAGACAGGCAGCTAAAAATATGTGAAGTGATTTATTCAAGTTTGTGAGCACTTGCAGCATCCATAATATATCTCAAAATAAGCCACGTTGCCTCCAAGAATGTACATCATTTTCACCACTAATTTGAGACATCCATAAAACTTCTGAACAAGTTTAATAAATCTTTTCAAAAACAAGATGAATATAATTGATCTCCTAAGTTTCCCATGGGAACAGGAGGCACCATTCAATTCTTAAACCCTGAGCAGTACCATTTCCATTAGGTTTCCTCGGGTACTAAAGCTTCCCAAAATTCATTAATCTAAATAAAAATTTTGCACTTTGATTTGCTTTTGCCTAGCTACTTTTTCTACCCTCAGCTCGCCTGCTAAATGCACCAATCTGTCCTTGTCATTTCTGCAATTCCCCTTTCAGGAAAATATTTCTGGCAGTTGCGTAGCAGAAGCACAGGCTGGTGCATTCAGTGACAACGTTACCAGGCTGTCTCCGGCTCGCGCTCTAGAGGAAAGGAACTCTTCTAACGCCATTGCCCAGTCTTTCTTGCGCTGTTACCAGACCTTTATATGACTTTGCCATGTAGTTACTAATACTGCTTATTAAAGATAAGTGCAGTTGTTTTACAGTGCCAGGTAGTATATAACTTACATAAGAGAAAAAGAAGGGGCACTTAGTATACACAAAGGAACGCAGAATAGATGGCACTACATATATTACGAATATACATATTAGTATTCTAAAATGATTATCAGTACACTCAATTTGTCTTTCCCATTATAAAACTATTTTTAAATTCCCTATCACTAAATAGAGAAACTGGTTTTGAGTTCTGCTTGAGACTGCCTATTTATTAATAACAGAATATAAATAATATCTATGCAAGACTAATTTTAACTCTGTCACATAAACAGAAGTCTTTTGGGTTCCAAGGATATCCGATGCCTTGTTTTTCCATGTTATGGCAATGTATTTGATCAGCTTGAGCCCTGCTTAGTCTGGCTTTTTATTGTGGTTTATACTGCAGCAGCCCCTGGACTACAGTCGTGAATAAGAGTGCCCTTGTGGACAATATTTTCCAAGTTGCCTCTGTTAAGTAGTAGACTACATGTTCATATAGTCTTCTAAATGGTACAGGTACCTTTTGAAAAGACTTCCCAATTTAAAAAGAGGTATTGATATATTGGAAATATATATTGATTTATTTGTAGTTTTATTACAAACTAGAAAGGCCAGTCCTGCGCTTATACAATGTGTCCTCAGATCAGCGATTTATCCCTTTCTGCTTGCTACCATTGACCTCCGGAGGACTTCAGCCACATAGCTAAAGCACAGAAGATGGCTACAGGTCTTGTTGAACGGGGCCCATGGATGCTGCCTCTGTGACAGCCAGAGTAAGTGGGCTGGTAGCTCTACAGTCCTTTGCTGACAACATCCAAACCTGGAAAGTGTCTACACAGATAATCACTCCCAACTATGCAGCCTCCACCCCGAGATATACCATTTCTATAATTCAACTTTAAGAGTTTCTAAATACCATGGGAACAAAGTACTGTTAGCAATCAACAGGATTGTGGCTACAAAGTCACTTAGGTGCTAGAAAGCACTCTGAAAATATTACCCATGAATTAAAACAAAAACCAAAAAAGCAAAAAAAACACCACCACCCCCCGCAAACCTGCAATCTAAACAGAACACATTCAGGTGCCAACCCCCATCATCTCCCTCCCGGAGTCCAGCTGCATTCTGCCGTAATGACTTTCATTTGCAAAGCACACTTAAGTGACTGGAACAGAATGAGGTCTCATTTGCTACCTTGGTGCAACATCATTTTTCTCTTCCTATGACTTTATTAAGGTTTGAGACAATCAGTTCTTTTGGCTTAATAACTTCAGTTATCAGCTTCAAAGAAATCCATGGCAATCCGGACAAGTACCTGAAATGAAGTCCTTTTTACTGGGCTTTGAATATATACATTAAATGTCTTCTCTCACTGTTTATATCTACGTTTTGACTTCATGCCAACCCTTCCCCATGAGCCACAAAGATTTAGTGGTTGCTTGCTGAGTTTCATATGGCAGCTGGCCAGGTTTTAATTCCCGCAATCAACTGATAACATATTCTTCAAAGATTAAATCATTGTATCCCAGGAGCATTGTGCTGGATCACTGTACCCATCCCTCTGTATGCTGGCCCAGCCAAAGAGGAGTCGAACACCTGAACAGCTCATTTCGATTTCATCCTATGAAATACTGATTGCCAATAAAAGAAAAAAAAGAGACAGCATAGTATAAGGTTAGTGGAACAATCTTCCGTAAATCCCAAACCTTTAAACTATAATCATTGTCAAGAAAAAGTATAGCATCTCTTAAGGATTTTGAATGCTGCCTCCTCTACTGTGTAGTTGGACAAATATGAATCTAAATGGCTGCTCTCTCAATACCCACAGGATATGAATGGCCCAGCTGAGTTTACAACAGTAATAAAGAACAGACTTTCAAACTGAGCAGGGACTGATGTTTACAGCAGAGTGAAAAATAAACACACTGCTCCAAAGCTGCTACATAATTCTGTCAAGCATATGGTTAAGTTATGATTTTATTTAGGAAACAGATTGTAAGATTGAAGTGCTGACAGATGAGGGTGTGTTGGTCAGCCATAAATAAGAGTATTCTAACAGGAATTGGGCTTGTTACTGATTACATGCTACCACACAGATTTAGTGCGATCTAATCACTTGTAAAACACGGCTTTTTAAATACATGTTGCAACTCATTTTCAACTTCAGGTAGCTCAGTCAAAAAATCCACGAGCATTTCTTCATCTAACTTTTAAGAGCCTGATCACAGAGCAATGTTTATGGACTCAATCAGACATCCTGGTTCCTTGTAAAAGCGTGGAGTTGCTCACTTAAGAGTGGCTTTCCCAGCACCTAGCATTCTGGGCAGAGATGACTAAACCAGGCAAAAGGAAATTTTGAAGACAATCTGAAATCTTTTTTCTGTCCCGGACTGCTCAACAGCACTTAGATGGACACCACTGCCTCTGCCAAAACCAAGAGTGCAGAGAGCACCTTTGAGCTCCTTGTTCTGGGTGCTCCATCTGCGTATGGTTTTCTTCTGGGGCAATGCCAAGGTCAGTACTAGCTCACTCAGGTGATTGCTTCTGCAAGGAAAGCCAGCTGTGTGAGTAGGACAGAAGCCACAACATGCTCCAGCCAGAATCCCAAACGCTAAGTGGCACATGCCTGATGCTGCGATTAGATGCAGTTCGTGCTGGCATTGCTTTATACACAGGAGAGATGACAACTCACACACAGCCTTCCTGGTTAATGTGCTCATGGGAGTGTGAGCAATGACCTTTGTTTGCCATCCCTCAGACTTTGAAGGGCTTAGGATCCAGATCTTCCTTTTCCTGGGCAATTGCTCAAACTACTGGGCCATTTTCTAGTGCTGCATGGGAACAGCACCACTGCCTCTGCCGGTAGCTCTGAACAAACTGCTCCTGGCTGTCAAACTCTGCGTTGAAATCAACATTATCAAAGCATTATTTCATCTGCTCGGAGTGCATCATCTACCTTCTTAGTTTGTAAATCCCAAATTGAGCATAAAATAATCCACGAATGCCTGGTTCAACCAGTCAGGTCTCTTGCTACCAATTAGAAATGCTGTGAGGGCAGAACTCAAAGCACTCTTCCTGTAGAACTCCTTCTGCCAGTTCATGCTGGCTGCAGAAGATAATGCCCCAAATATTATGCTGGATATTTTTTCCTCTGAATCAGTTCAAAGTGGTTACAAATCAGAGCATGTGCAAAAGCAAAATGTCAGGTGCGATTTTTTAAAACTGTAGGCACCTGTGGGCTTCCTGGTAGCTATAAAGTTAAGAAAAGGGTTTTGGGATCCCTGGAGCTTGGTGCTCAAGTATTTCTTAGACCTGGCCAGCTCCACCATTCAGGACTGCTTTGTTTGTACTTGTAATGCATCTCATTGCCAAGGAGCAGAGAAAAATCAAATCATGCTACAGCAGTGGAAATATTCACACATGATTTTATGAGGCAACATTAAAATTATGCTATTGGAATATATGCACCTAAGACAACATAGAGCAATTTGTGATGGTAACTTTTTAAAGAGCAAAAAGACACTGATAAAAATGAATTTGCACAACCCTCCAGCATAGCAAAGGAAGAGGGAAATGGTGTCCCACCAAACACCTTTTCACCCCTCCCTTGCAGCAATCAGTACGCATATATCAATAAATGCTTGCCAAAGTCATTCACTGCTGAGGTTGGCATGCTTGGTCCTCCCATATACTGCTCCATGGGACTTTTATTCATTTCCAAGGTTCAAAATGAAGTGATGTCTATAACTTTTCTTTTGTATTTTCACAGCTAAGAAGAAATTTCACAACTTTTAGAATGCCATCAGCACAGGTAGGAGCACTGCACTCCACAGTAGTGTCTGCAAAAGCAGATTATAACCTCTTTTCCTACTCCTCTCATGGCTGTAGCCTCAAGGTGAGGAAACTAGAATTGAAACTAGTATCATTGCTGTCTTAACACCAACTTGTTAAGACCTTAGGCACCTGAAGATGCAAGCAGGCCTTGAGGGGGATTTATTTACAAAAGCTCTGAAGCACATTAGCCATTAAACTGCTTTGGAATATCATGCCCAGCCCTAACTATGCTAGATGATACAATCAGGCAAGGATGGGTGGCAACAGAAAGCGCTGCAGTACTAGGTTATTGCTCGGGGAATATGCCAAACCATCGGGTGTCCAACTGGGAGAGAAGCTCAACCCAGTGTTGCAAATATGTGAAATGCCAGTGCTGCAGCAGCATGGCCCCTGTCAAATATAAAGCTCATTTTGACAGCACTGCAGTCTATATTGGTCTTTCAGCAGTCACAGACCTTGAAAATTGGCACTAATCTTTCAGCCCACTCTACGAGTTACTCTTGCCAGTGGAAGCTCCAACACTTTTCACTGGTGGGGATCCCCCTCCCCGGTTACTGTGCAGGTGCTCTGTCCTTCCTGCTCCAGTTTACCAGGGCAACAGGCTTGACGCTAACCCATGCACCATGCATGCTTAGCACAGGAGGGATAAAAGACGCAAAGAGTAAAAGCGTTATAAAGTTCTGGTGGGAATTGACCCAGCTGTGTCCAGTGCAAGAGCCACCCTTGCCTAGCCCTAATCCTACCACTACAGTAAGACTTGTGCAATGGGTCACCCTGACCCCCAGACGAAGGGCTGCTTGTGGAAGAGCTCTGGTAGAAGCCTTTACCTTGACAGCATCTCTGAATCCCACTTTTCCTGCACATCTCATAACCCTAATCCTACTTCTTGGAGCCACCTAGGAGAAAGCAGTTCATTATTCAAACCCACTTTGGGAGAACACAGTTCATACCAGCAGCTCACGAGTTCACATGACACTCACAAACTCACACAGGAGCTTTCCTGAAATATTTCATTCCATGGAAGAAAAAACAAATGCCAAAAAAATGGTGGCACTTTAGTGTCACTCTTAATGAAAACATACTATGCTGTATTTATTCCCAGCTCCAGCCCAAGCCTCTACAGTTAATCGTTCTAAATAGCTTTAACATCAGCATTCCTGACTAGTGCAGTTAGGGAACCAGATGGCTCATATCTACATTGCCTGCTTGTTGCTGTTCTCTTAATTCTTTTTCCCTTTTATCGTAGTTATCAAATCTGACATTAATCAACTTGCTGAACTATATTTCTTGTCCTACATGTTCTTTTTCTGTGTATAAGCTCAGAGGTGGGTAAGGGTCAGAAACAGATGGTTGTATCCTTTCCATATCAACCAGAGAGGGCTGCCTCGTCTGCTCTCTCAATATTTTTACCTGCACGGCACATATACTTTTAAAATGCTATCATTGCTGTACACATGCTGGGCCACAGGTAGAACAAATGCTAAATTTTAGTTATTAACACTGTTATGTATTCAAAGTAGTGTATCCCAATCAATATTCACAAGGTACCAAAAATGGCTGAATACATTGCATTTCTTTGCACAGCTCCGTTGCAATAGTAAAAGAAGCTACACAGAGGTCTGTCACTGGCCCACACTAAGATTTCTCAGTGTGTGGTACATACCTATTACTGAAAACAATTATATAAGAGAGCAGACAAACAACTGATAATTACTAGGCTTTACATGCCCATTAGGTTAAGTATTCTTGAAAGTATATTCATCTGGCATCACATTTGCATTCTGATGGCAGATGAGAGAAATTGGATATTAAATCTACTAGTTCCCTTAGAGGGCAAACAGAAACACAAGAGCAAACGAGTCTATTAAATCACAAAAGTAGAAAAAATTCCAAGCTGTTCTCCTTGTATTGTCTGACCTATCTTCAATACCTACTAGTGTATTTAATCTACCAAACAGGGAGTCTGTAAGGCATCCTGGCACAGTGAAAAAGAAAAAGAATCAGCTCTCGTGTTGACTTGATACTGGGCAATTCAGCCACACATTTCTTCCTTGCTTCAGCTCACCTGTCTGCAAAATGAAGTCAGAGACCTTTGTAAAGGGTTTTGAAATTTAAAGATAAAATGAGTCTTCTAAATGCAAAAGTCCTTTTTATCTATTATTATTCTCTTTCAGCTTAGTGTTTTACTTTTAAGCAATAGAAGCCATCTATCTAATAACTGTGTACTATTCATTCATAGTGTTTCCAAAGCTTCCTCACCCATTGAGCAGCTTATTAATAAGGGTCCCTCAAAGAGCATCTTCTAGTTTGACTATCAAGCTGGTATCAAGGGCCTACAAGTTTCTTGCCAGCACCTCTATGAATGTATTCTATGCTGTGTACACACATGATTTTTTGCTAAATGACGTCCAGATCCATCAGGAAACATCTCTTACATGGTTTCAAAGTTACCGGTACCTGCCTTTCATACGGAACTGCAGTCACCTACAGAAACAAATATCAGTAACAAGCTTGGGATATGAATGAATTACCAAAGCCTCTTCATGGAGCTGTCAATCATCCACAGACTGTGACCGTGCCAATGATGCGCTAAAGGGCATGCATTACATTTAAGCTGTTTATTTCAAGCTTGAACAAAATGCCTCACCAGAGCAGACAGCTTCTGTTTTAGTTGAGTTGCCTTTCCTGACTCCAGCAAACCCCAATTCAGCCTCTAGAAAAAGCCACATTACAACAACATGAAGATGAGAAGTTTACCATAACTGTAAAAGAATTTGCTAATGCTACCTTAAGAAAAAAAATGTATAGACAACCTTAGAGTGCTGCTCAGAAAGAGGAATGCAAGAAAGTGTGGTGTGTTACAATCTTTTCTTAAATACAGTGGAGTAAAACCTGAGAAACTTCACTGAAATCCATGAAGAAATGCAGAGCTTGTTCCCAAAAACCATGCCACATTTAATATACTTATGGCAGTGCCCATTGCAACAAAGGTCTTTTATAATAATTCCAAAGTGATTTGGTGTGGTGCAACGTAGAGAACATAAATCCAGCTAATAAGCCCTTTTATAAAGTCACTTAATAATAATATGCATTTTCTCTACTTCCCGAGTAGCTCCCAGCCTTCCCGAGCCGCTCCTGTCGCCTGTCCCACTCCCTGACGCAGGCTCCCTCTCGGGTGAACGCTCACAGCTAGAACAACCTCATGCAGGCCTGGCTACCAAATACCTGCCCAGTCTTCTCTTACACATCTGTACAAGTAACTCAGGTTTTCCAAAAAAGTCCCCAAACAAAACAGAATTCATGCTCTAGTCATCGGTCAGCTTTTCTTTGTTCTTTTCTACCTCCTCTGTAGGCTCGAAGGGCCAAATTCACAAATGATGTAAATTTACTGCCTTCCAGCTCATGTCATATGAAGGTCTTCTGCTTAGTTCTTCATAGCAGGGATATATCATGGAGTGAAATGCTGTATTTGCATGTCGTACCACACAAATCAGTAATGCATTGATAAGAGTATTCATCCAAAGATAACAGAATAACTGTTTCAGTAATAGAGATTAACAGATAACTGCTATAAATACTCCTTTTCCTAGAAAATAGGAAGTTTTGTTTTGTTTTTTAAAAAGCAGACTTTGGTAACGCTTCCTCTTTTACCTTTTCTCCACAGTGAAAACTGATTTACCCCAAAGACGACACGCATGCAGTAAGGTTCTGTCTTACAAGACCATTACAAAATATGCCAAGTGCCACGACTTACAATCTTTTCCCATGACAACTGTGAAAAAAACCCCTGAACATTGAGTCTATTCAGGAGCAGTTATTGCAAACATAAAGAGTGCTAACACTGTGTACATAATAGTGTCTGACTGGTTTGAAAACACTGAACAAACTGAATGCAACCAGAGGGGCACAACGCATCAAAGGGAGTTACTTCCATATTCAAATGCACTCTCTGAAGTTTAAACGCTATAGCAAAAGACTTTATACTAGACAAGAACTTAATAAATTGACTACTACTTTGAGTAGCCACTAAAGTCACCTTTTACTGTATTTAGATATATTTCTGAAGGAAATGTAGAGGCACTCTTGGTACCTGTTATGGACAAATGGTTGTAGAAAATTCAGTCCATTCAGAATGTCCAGTACTCCCACACTCCTAACAACGGACAAGCACCAGGCACCCTTACAACTCTGTGCGCTCATCACGCAGATCTGCAGCTTACGCAGATGAAATCTGTTCACCTGCTTTACAGCGCCGCACAGGGACCCATACGAGGGGGCTGCTGCTGTCCGGTGCAGGCCACAGAAATGACCCTCTTCTTATGTCCTCAGGACTTGCACCAAAATAACAACACCTCATAGGTACCATAAAGGTCCCTTGAGCTGATGGTTTATCATTCAGGTCTGTTATTCTTTGTTGCAGTATCACAACAGGCCAGTGCCACACCTGGAATAAACTGGCACAGTTTCACTGCCTCTCTACAGTCACAGACACCACACTAAACTAAGTCTCAAAAAAACTCCACAAAACAACAAACAATGTTTTGCTCCCAGCCGTGGGACACCTAGCTCAGAGACTGCAACACTCGATTCGTATTTCCTATACTTCAGATTCTCCATCTGTAAATAAGAATGATGGCACTGACTGTTTCATACAGGCACTTCAGCATCTCTAGATGAATATGCTGTATCAGAGCTTGGCATTATAGTTATTGCTGACTTTAACTTGGCTGATTTACACCAGGTGTTATGTTCTGGTATTTTTGAATCAAATGGCTAAATAATAATATACAGTAGGAAAGAAGAAGGACCTTAAATACATTATAAGTGGAATGCAGGGAAGGAGGATGAGATCAGCCTTAAGTAGGCTGCTGTTCCCCATGCAGCTTCCATCTGATTACTATTTATCAAAGCAGCAGCACTTAGTCCTATATTAAAAGTGCCTGAGAATACTCTGTACAAAGGCTTTGGTAACTCGCTCCTCTTGAAATTATTCTGAGCCACTAGAGTCATAATTACACTGTCATAATGAAGAGGAAAAAAACCCTTCAACAACTAAATTCCTGTTGTAAATTGCATTATGAAAGTGGTAATTCCCTCTGAAGTAGGCATTATCATGTCTTACTGCCCACGTCAGTTCATTATGGTGCCTCTGCTATCCCAGCGGAGCCTTCGCTTAGTAAATGAATGTTTTGGGATGATATTGCCAACTTGGGACTTATTACTTAATTGAATATGGAAACATTTAGGCCATTAGCATACATTTAAAAGACTCTTATTTCACAGATGTTAATTTATCTTGGGGAATGCCCTTCTTTCTTCCCTAGTCCTTTTCTTTCCTCTTTCAATTCTTTCTCTGCAGCCATCTTTTTTATTCAGTTAGGTCCTAGTCCATCCATGCACAAACCTGTGGTGAATGACTTGTTGTTTTAAAACATTTCTGGACTGACATTTGGAGTCTTTTTTCCAAAACAACTGAACATCGAAGCTTTTCCCATCTTCCCCCACAGCTGAGAAGAATCACCAACTCTATATGATTAAGAAAGTCTAAACCTGTTCACCAAAATCATGAGATTTTTGAATATTCTAAATTGTTTTTACCTACCTTATTATTACAAGTTTTTAAAGCCATGCATAAAGCAGTTCTCCACAGATATCTGGCTTAGCGAATTTTTAACTTAAAGCTGACACATTCCCCCTATCAGAAGGGTCTAGAAGCAGGAAAATACAAAGAAACAAACTCACCATCTACCCCCATTACCAACATGTATTGGAAAACCTGCAGTGAACTCATGAAACATGCCAACACTCATAGGATCCTGCATGTTCTAAAATCAGCTCCCAGGCATGACAGATGTTTGAGGTCTTAGGTTTTTTTGTATCATATTTCACCAAGGGGTTGCACATCTGTATGGTCCCCAACAAGCCATAGGAAGCACTGCTCGGTGCACTAGAAATGTGCAAGGTTCCCCAAGCCTGCAAGACAGCAGCACCGGAGCTGAGACCAGCTCTGTACAATGCTCTGAGATCTCCTAGAGACATTTCCAGCCGCACAAGCTACTTTGCAACTGCCTCATCTGTTCAGACTTCAGAAAGGGCCAAAATTTCCTGGCCTTTGTCCCAGGTAGCAAGGAGTCAAATCTTGAATGCTTTCCTACAAAAGGAAGGTGTTCACGCATCCTGTTCTGTATCAGTCCCTGCCATCTCTCTCTCTCTTTTTTTTTTTTTTGAAAAAAGCATGAGTTAAATGAGAATGAGATTTTGTATACCCTGACTCATCCCTGTGCCATTTCCAACTCATATCCTGATTTGTGAGCGAGCTTAGGGATTTGCACAGGTCATCCAGGTTTGCTTCTATACCTGCACAGAATTTATAAGTGTGCAACACATTGACAGGCACTATGATATGCTGCTCCAAACTAAATTCTTCCTCTGAAACAACCTGCTTTCTATCAACGCCAGGTCATCATTACAGCATGCAGGGAGCAGCTTTGCAGCCCAGGTCCAAATTCCACCAGTGTTGGCAGCCTAGCAAGCTACTGCCGGGCTCCAAAACACTGGGTGATTGCAAATCTCCTACGGCTCCTCTGAACAGCACCTCTCTGAAACGTGCATTTTCCTGCAAAGGGCTAAAAATTGTACTGGTTACAGTCTTTCCAGGCTAGCACAGGGAAAGGCTGGAAAAGCCTTTCCCTGTACGGCACCCACTGACTGCAGCCATGAGGCTGAGCATCATCATGTCTTTTTGTTCCTTCCTTCTCCCTCCCTCCCAACTCACCTTGGCCCTCAGAGCATCTCCCTTGTAGTGCTGAATCCAGCACTCGCCTGCACACTATGGACCTTGAAAGAAGGGCTGCATTCTGCTTCTTAGGCATCTGTTAAAGATGGAAATGATGCTGGAGGAGAGACTGTATTATCACAAGAAGGCATTTTAGTCAAAATGGACAGAATCTGCCAGAATAGATGAAAGAGGCAAGTACAATAGCTGCTTTTGCTGAAACTCTGTTACAAGTTTATATTGTTCCTTCCAGCAGCTTTGATGTTTATTCTCTCCATTGCTGTTCCTTTCTCTCTTAGCAATGCACGCACCTATAGCTCGTCTCCCTCCCCCTTCCATTTGAGCAGAGAAAGGCCTATTTAAACGTCTCTCTGAACTATGGCAGTGATGTCGGGAATTGACTTTCCCCTTCTGGGTTTGAATTTGTCCACAAACAATTGCTTCAGCTGGTGGAGACTGACATTTTTCTTTCAGGTTCTGCAGATTGCTCCAACCTACAGGCTGGCAAAGCAATTACTGCCTCTGCCAAGGCTAGATCACAGACACATTTTGGAAAGGCTATTTTAACATAGGCATTTTTTATGTTATATTGAAAGCTCAAATCAAAGTCCATTAGCATTTCTAGTTGCAGAGAAAAAACTTGAATACATGAACTCTTAAAGTTCGAGAACTAGAGGCAAACAATCCTACCCCTTAAATAAAATAACAAACAAAGCAAGCTAGCAAGAAAAAGCCCCAACAGATGATTTTAAAACCATTTTCAGTATCTGTTAGCTTGAATAATGAATACTTGAAATTGGCAATTCCTCACCAAGACGACAATTCTTAAACTCAAAAACTTCAGAGTTTAGGTGTTAATTCCAAAGATTTGTGAAGAGATACCTTTTTGCTGATAAGCCTTTATAAAGCACTTTGCAACAACATTCACAGGACACAGTAGAGAAAGGAATGGGAAGACCACAATAAGAAAAGTAGGAAAATAAATTTTCTCTACATTAATTAGGGACAGATCTTTTTTTCTCCTTACATCAGACAAAACGCACAACCTGACAGATAAATAAGAGACCCATTTGGGTAGCTACATAATACTGTGAGTCAGATCCTCTGTCTGACCTCGCTGCAATGGAGCACAGCAATAGGGTTCACGCTCAGGATCTATCCCTACTACAGCTTGTACAAAACGAATTTCACCGCATTACTCTAGTTAGAATATGGGAAGAATTGCCCCATTGTTTCTGAAGAACATGAGGGTAATTATTTTTAAATTAAAAAAAAAAATGATGCAAACAAAATACTACTGAGATTTGGACATAGGCTCCAAATATGCCAGTCTCTATCGTAACATAGAAAAACACTACACTGACAGTAACTCATTACTCCATGCTATTAAACATATAGCCATAAATGTATAACTAATCCTAGGTCTCAACAATGAAGTTCTAAAAATATCTACAGCAGAGTAAATGTCATACTAAGTTTTCAAGAGTATTATCAATTTGGGCAAATATGCTAGATGTCTAGCCTCAGGGTGTGCAATTTTTAATATCCTATAGGCAATATCTCCTGTGTTGACAGCCAGGGCTGTTTAGTTTCATCTAACGTTAACTGTTTAAGATCTAGATCAGACTTTGTCTACTATAATACACTACTGATCAACTATTGCATGCAATGGAATATCTATTATAGGCTGTTGCTATGCCTTGTGATGGAGCTGAATAAATCAGCCAGCATATGCATTGATTTCATAATGATAGCCCCAACTTTCCACCATTCTCCTACAAGGCTGGGGTGATATCCACCCCAAAGGATGTGGCTGTTGATGCAATGGCCACAAAAAAAGACATGGGAAACACACTGCAGAGCAACGGGTTGAGAAAGCCATTGAAGAGTAAACAGGATGGGCAGGTGCAAAGCAAGCATAATGCAAGAGATGTAATTAATAGGATGAGTCAGACCGGGTTCACTGCAGGCTGAAGGATTCAGTGCTGTGAAGTGCAATGCTGCTTAGGACTGCAAACGTGACTGCAGAAGGGGCTACGTGCAGAACTGGGAGACAGAGAAACTCCTGCCAGTGGATGAACCCCATCAGGGGAAAGGGCCCCCCAGGCAGGCACACCTCTGCCCCCAGGGCAGCACTCGGGCCCCACGGGAGCTAAGCACAAGGCCGCAGAGGACACCCTGGAATCACCCACCAGCAAAAAGGCAAGAAGGTTAGAGACTTTTTTCCTATGAAAGACTAGCTTTCTGATGAAGTAAGGCTTTGCTAAATGTGGGAAACTAGAAACAAAACCTGTTGACAAGCCTGGGGTCCAGCCACTTTCAGCTGAAAATGTCAAATTTCCAATTGCTAAAACACTGATAGGAAGTGGAGGAGAATCTACATTTTCTGATGAAAATTTTGACCAAAGTCGAATTGAATTTTTGTCGTGATGTTGAATTTTTCATCAGGAAAATACTACCTGATTACATCTTCTGAGAAGGTGTAGGAACCAATCATTCCTGGAGGCAAAGGAAAATAAAACCACTTGGTACACATGAAAGGCAAGCACCCCAGACAAAATTGGACAAAAACGGAAAGCAGAAAGGAATAATAAGACTGTGGCAGCAATAAAACTGGATAAATAAACTGGGGAAGAGAGAAGAAAATATAGAGATCATCATTTTGAAAGTAGTTAGCGATAAGAACAGATAAAGGTATCTTTCACAGCAGTGGTTGTTGCAGAAGACTAGGCTAGGAAGACATCGTGGCAACTCCACTTGTGTCCTGGCTGGCAACACAGTGGGAAGACAGAGAGAGGAAGGGGCTGAAGGCTGACTGGAGCCGCAGCAACAGCGGAGGCGGACGCAGCCCCCGGGAGCCAGGCGGCCAGAGGAACCATCCCTGCTCTAGGTCTGCAGGCACGTCAGTCATCCCCAGCTACCCCACAGCCTGGGGCATTTCAAAGACAAACGAGCAACAGCAGAGGAAACAGCGTGCTCAGGGACCGCCACACTGCTGGACCGTGTTAAACCCTGTGTCCACCTGGTTGAAGAAGTGCTTGTTGGCAGATCATCAATCACCAGGCAGTGCACAGGGTGCTTGGAGAGGTGAGCGTCCAAAATACAACACAGCAAACAGGAAAGAGGTGCAGATGATACATTAAACACAGATAATGCTAGGTTCAAATTGTACTCGCTTTTATTTGATTTTTACCATTGATCCTTGTAAAGCAAAACTGGATATGCTCCTGGATTGTATTTTAACAATGAGCAAGAAGAGAGGAGTGGATTTTATGACTTCTGCAGACATGAAAGATCTTTTGTTTGGAAAGATGATCCCCATGAATAACTGAAATTTGATAATGTAACAATACTATTTGTTTAAAATATAGCATGGTATATGTGTAGATGTTACAGGGACAGGTCAGATCTGCTTCTTTAAAAAAATAATACATGTAAAAATCTAAAAGGACTCGGACTTGCCCCTAGAAATGGGCAAAATAATGTGACATTTCTTTCTGATCAAAAATGCACTTTGAGATTGCCTGAAGCATTTCGTATGCGTGCATTCATTCGGGATAACTGCCACTGCTGACAAAATGTGAATGCAACAACGTGAAGAGTCAAAAGGAAATATTTCAACTTCAAACCAAAAAAGTTTCATTTTTTTCCATTATTAAAAGTCTTGTACTTCTCAAAGTACTTCACATTTATTAAAAAGATCTGAAAACAGAAAAAATACTTTCACTTAGGATGGAATTAAAAGTTTTATTAGAATCAGAATAATTTTTGTTTTACCTCTCATTTTTTTTGAGAGCATTGAAAAGTTCATTCCAAGTGATCCGAAAAATACTCATTTGTATAGTTGTACTTGCTACGTCTCCTTGCTCAATTCCTCCATAAAATATTTCATGAAAGAGATGGAAGACATAGAAGAGAGTAATAGCTTTCCCAACAAGAAACTAAGGTACATAGTTATTCAAAAGTCACAAGCTTATGGAGTGTTACCTTTCAAGAATTAAATTTGAACATGTAGAATGAGAAAGAGATGAGGACCAAGTTATAGATGGATATTTTTGAAGAAGCTTGCATGGATGGTAGACAAATCATAGAGGGATCCAAGTTCTGTAGGCAAGTGCTATGGATGAGTTGAAAGGATGCTTTTTATCAGGATGAAATATAGCTATTCGGTACTGTCTGAAAACCATTGGAATCATCATAGGAAGCAAAAGGAAGTGCATTTACCCAAAGGTTTACAAGAAGTTCTACACATTTGCCCACCACAAGTTCACAAATTAGAGACATTCTTAAGAAAAGCGCAAAAGTGAGATAATTTACGTAAATATATACATAACTCAGGACTAACAAGAACATAAGGGCATGCCAGATCCAGCATCTGGCTCTAGAAGTTGTCAGTAATAATGAGGAAAGTGCAAGAAACTGGGATGGACATGTCCATAGCAACAACCAGACCCAGCAGAGATTCTCAACAGACAGTTGGAAAGTCAAGGAAAGACTCCTGTAACTTGTTGTCATTGTGTGGCATTGTGCCATGGCTTGAGCACATCAGAGGCAATAAGAAAGTTTTGAGGGGCTTTTGATAAGCCCTGCATCCAAAGCAGATGAGAACCAGCATTGCAACAGCCTCTGAGCTTTCTCAAGGGCCATGTTGCCCTGCCCTGCAACAGCAGCAGCATGAAACTGTTTTATGCTCAAGGAAACGGGAGGTGGGTGAGTGGTGACCCACCACGAGGGCTGTCCCTGGCCCCAAGTTCAGAAGAGACTTGTGTGATGTATAATGCCCTCATCCTGCTACAGCAATGAGAAATCCTTACACAGATCAACCACAGTGTTAGGGAAAGCATGCGCATGGCAGAACAGCACATGCTCTATGCGTTATCTCAAAACACAATGTTTGATGCTACTTTATTATGTTAACACACCTTAAAGTCACACTGCTCCCAGTACGATGCCCTCACCCAAGCCCTTCTTCCTGTTGGCTTCACTTTATCAGTCATTTGGGGATTTAAGTGTATCACAGTGACATATCCCACTATTAGGTGAAAGCGTGATGGATGACAGGAGCGGCACCTGCAAACAAGGCTGCTCCCGCGTTGTCAGTGCCAATCACACTTACCATCTGTCTTCCACTTATCTAGCACAGACCTGACAGCCTTCTTTCATATTGTTTCATTTTCTTACCAGAGAGGAGTCTCTAATGTTTTCTCCATTGAGAACTGAGAAGTTTTATGGGAAGAAAATAAAACTCAAAAGACACTGATTCCAGAAATTTAACTCGTATAACCCCAAGTCTCCCCACTCTCTTAGAAAAAATAATCCATACTTGCCAGCTGTAACTGAGTTAAGCTGGTTTCTGCTGATTCTCATCATCTCCCTAAGTTAATGAGAGTTATATTGAAAAAAATAGTTGTCTCTCACTAAATCTCCCAATGTCTCCATAACACACAAGGAACAATAATTCTGAAGTACTGGATCAGCTACAAGGTTCTTCTAGGCAATGTAATCTAAAAAAACACTACCATGCATAATGTTTTTACATATATCGCTTGGACTACTTTGAGGCATTTGTGTCAATCATTTCAACCCTAAATAATGCAACTATGGAACATGGAAAATGTGCTCTTGACATGCATGTCAGTCTAATTACTTTACATTTGCCTGTTAGCATGGAAATTTTCTAGTTGTATATGGGGACGTACCTTTTTCTCTCAGGTTGTTAAAACCTCCTGACTTAAAGAGACAGAATCCTTGTGAAGCATGGGTGCCTGATTCACAACACCCCTACCGCTGGGCTGCCCCACGGGAAGATGGTTGACTGAACCTCAGGCAGGTTTTCTCCACCCAGGATAAAAATAGAATTTTGGTGTTATGAAGATAATGTATTATTGCAGCCAAAATAAAGGGCCCTTTCCTGGGATGGACCAAGTGGCTCAAGTTCTGTGTCTCCATGTCAGGAAGGCAGCCAGCAACAGCTGGTGCACTTAGACGGGCTAAACAGAGTTCACTGGAGGCTGCAGATCACCTACTCTTGTCCACTGATGTTTGAACTGAGAAGCTGAAATCTTTTCCCACTGTAAAAGATCCTTCTCCGAGGCCTACAGGCAAGCAGCCTACAGAAAGGGCCTCTGCAGATGAACAAATACACCAATCCTTTGGGGCAGGCAAGGAAAGAGACAGGAAAGCAGTCTGAACACAGATGTCCTGGTCTGAGTACCCAAAAGAATTGGTGCAGACAAGCCTCCGCTGCCATCGTTAGCCATAGCTTAGGATAAAGGATGTGGACAAAGTGATGAATTACGTATTATACTCTTCCCACTTGAAACTAAGAGCCAGTTGAGTAGACCCCAGCCATAAACCACATGAGAAACCTGAGTTTCACTGCCTGCTTTCCTCCCACCCCGAACAAGACAAAAAATAATATCTCAGAGAAAGAAAGCCTCCTAGTCAAAGAGCTCCTGTGCTTGTGATGTTTCTTATTGTCAAGGGAGCGGAATAGGAACAGCAGGCAGAGACCCCTTTCGGCGGGGCAAGGGGGATAAAAATACCCAGTCTATAACTGCAAAGACAGAATTGTAACTCTGCAACACACTCAGATTCCTACATTTACACAGCAACCAAGTGGTCAGCATGCAATAAAGAGACTATCTAGCACAGGTAGCACAGTCATGCAGTTGTTTTTTTTAGCAGAATGTCAACATACTGATCACGCCACTTCCCATTTATAGATGGGTAAGATACCAAGCAACTGTGTCTACTGGTTGTAAAGGCCGGGGAACGGTCCTTGCTCCACGTTTGCACAGACGGCCAGGTAACAGGCCTCCGAGTATGACTGTGCCTCTTAGGTACCACTGCAGTGCAACAAACTGTAACAACAGTCAGCTGTACAGACTGTTCCCATGACTAACGGTTAGCTTGACCTGGCTTCAGTGTTTTGACACCTGCCCTGTCAATGTGATTGATTCTCAAGGCAAAGGATCTTAACTGGTATGCTTTTAACAGAAAGAACTTCTCTTTTTAATATAAGCCACCAGTGCAACAGGAGCTAATAGAGTGCCCTAGAAGCCTGTAGTCCTTAAATACTTTTCTTCGTACTGCTACTGATAATTTTGGGGCCATTAGCAAGTCACTTAGAAATGCAGGAAAGCTATTTCATCGTCTAGAAGATGGGGAAAATTATACTTGCTTGACTACCTCATAAACAGGCTATGAAAGTTAATTCGTACTTGTACAGTATGCTGAACGCAGCAGAAAAATTCAGTCTTTGAGTGTGAAGCCTTTTGCCAGCCAGAAGCACAGGAGTGATTTCACCTTAGCACCACTTCAGGAAGGCAGTCGCTGCACAAGCTTAGATTAGGAAATAACATTTATTATGATGAAACAATAAAGACAAGCTCCATCCTCTAGTACACAGCTCCCACTTACTTCAGTGTGTCACTTGTCTAGTTTACACACAGGATACAGTCTGACTGAGGTGACAGCCCAGAAGACCGTCAAAAGTGATTTACCTTGTTAAAGGCCACCTTTACAGAAAGGGCAAACCAAGCTATGAGGCCAGGAAACCTTGAGGATACTGTAAGTTTGCTGTTTAAAATCTCAAGATACTGTTGACAGTGCTGGGCAGAGCTGCCTTTCCTGAACAGTCACTTTGACTCTAATCTTGGTCTACGTAAAAACGGCTAAAGTTTCCTTGCAGAGAAAGAAAAAAGGGGATTTCTCAGACTACTATATCCTTTATCCTCTTTCCACGCTGAAAGATTAGGCAGATTTTAAGTATTTGGATCTCCCTAGCACTAGAAACTGTTTTCGGCCATTTCTTAGATTTCTCCAAGAACACTGCACCAGAGCCTCGGCTGGGACGGGGGAGATGGGGGGGTCTCTGCAAAGGGTAAAAAAACCCCAAAACACACAAAAAAACCCCCAAAACACAAAAAAACAAAAACAACAAAAAAACAAAAAAAAAACCCAAAACAACAAAAAAACCCAATTAGCTCAAGCCTGCTTTGTGCTCTAGTGCTCCCTAAAGCCCAGCGTGAGCACCCACACCACTCTGCTGCGGGCAGAGCGTGGCGCACCCAGCCTCAGACACCACGGACAAGGTGGCTGCACCTCGCACCGGCAGAAATGACCACACAGTTTGCCTTCAGAGCAGACTGACCATGTTCACCAGGCCTATGCTCCAGGTGTGGATCAGCATTTCTCTACCCAAGCCCACTTTGGATCAGGAACAAAAACATATGCTGGCTGGGGTAGGTAAGTCATTTAACTGTGTAGCTCTCTCTTTTGACCAGTTTGTCTTCAAGGAGCAATCTGCAGACAGACTCAAACACTTGGTTTCATTGCTGTTTCTCTCAATTCTCCGTTGGTCAGGCACACAGTAGGATCTGGGGACAAATGCTAGCCGTTTCCATCGTAAGCCTGAGTTACCCTGGTCAACAGGCTGTGCTGGTACAACTCCACCCTGCCGCAGTCAACCGCTCCGCTGCAAATCACACTATGCCCATGAGAACCAGGTCTGCGCGCAAGCTCCATCCACACGTCAGTGCAGCGGGGAAAGTGATGCTTGTGCCAATCAGCATAGCTCAAGCTGTGTAGCGTAACGTCCCCAGACAGCCTCCTTAACATCACAGGGACAGTTTAGAGCCTTTGCCACCTGCAATAGTCTGAAGTCGGAATTTAAGATATAACAAAGCCGATTCATCTGATTAAAGATATCCAGGTACCTCTGCCTAACTGTTGTACTGACCTAGCTTCAGTCCCGCTTCTGAGCCTGTAGATGGACCAGAGTGGATAGCACAAACGCAGCTACCTCTGTCCCTGAAACCCCAGTGTGGGCAAAGCCACATCCTCCACAGAAATTAGAGGTGGGGATACCTCATCCATTTGTTTGGGCCCCCTTTCCACCACAGCATCCTTTTACAGTGTATTCTACTGTAGCTTTATGATCAAGGCAGTAATACATCCCAAATACACAATGTCTTTCAGAAAGATGGTTAGTAATATGATTTCTAGTTCCTATGTCATGAGCTGAGACACAGAAGAGCAAAACAATTTTCTCAGCCTCATCCACAAGCAGACACCAGCTCTACCAACTCCTTGTAGAGGACATAATCTACTTGATTGCACAAACACTAGTTTCAAGAGAGAAGTGTTTGACAACAAGAGGAAAAACCACTCTGTGCTTCTGTGCACTGCAATGCTCTGCTGCTCCCCATCAAACGAACAGGGTTGCTCATCTGAATGCAGAAAAATGACCAAAGATTGGGCTCTTCTGAAAGACCAGTGGTGTTTTTGAGAGTTCACCTGAATGTACTCGGATGGCCTTATTAGCAAGTAGGAGATCAACATGGCACAGTCAGATAAAAATGAAACATATTGATGTAGAAGTAAATTGAAAAAACTGCTTCTTTTCAGCTGTCTTGAACACAAAGAGGCAAGATGACACTACCTTTAAAGTTAATTAAATGTCCTATTCTTGCTACCAAGAAAAATACAAGATGCCAGCACATGGCCTTTTAACTAATGAATTTTAAAAGATACTGCTTCATCATATTTTCATGTAAAGAACAATTTGCTGTCATATGTAGATTTCTCTGCAAGGGTGGCAACATCTGCACTAATAAAGTTATGGCTAAAATTTCACAGGTACAGTAAAAACCTCCTAACCAGACATTTAAAAATACAATCTCCTTACCTTCACTGAACAATAAGATAACAGAACATCAAACAACAGGAGAGGAATAGATGGGGAAATAACACAAGAAAAATATTAAATTCATAATTACATCATGATTGTTTGTGCAGTCAACAGCAGACAGCTCAGAATGGAGGCTATGATTCAGAAGAATCGGAGGGATTTTTTTCCAGATTCCCATTTCTCCATAGTTTTAGACTGGCCAAGTTAGGCCATAAGAGCATTTACACAAGGAGAAAAAAGTAGCATGCATGCCACAGACAAGAGAGGATTTTAGGAGTTGTAGAAACTAGAGCATGGAATGGGATGTTTGGGATGAGATGAAACAAATCAAAGCTATAGAAGAAGGAAAAGAAAACACATGACATTGGGATCCTTTTTAGTCTAGCAGGAGAGAGAAAAATTCAGGACTGGGATACCATGAAATAGCCACATAATCTAAAGCCAAGAGAAAAGTCCATCTCATTACACAGTTTTATGTGGCTGGTAACCTTACTCATCACCATTTATTGCCCAATTGTTTCTACTACCAAAATATGATTTAGTTCAGCACTAAGAATAAAATTTGATTTAGCTCAGCTCTAGAAGAGCACAACAGCAATTTGATAAAATGTCAGTCTTGCTCAAATTTTCTTGCTGTATAACTTGAGTGCTAATGATCTTGATTCTGCTACTCTCATGTACTTATGCAGCCTTTTTCATGTTTGCTGGGTTATTACTGATTGCTAGATAACATGACTGACAAAAGAAGTTCACGTAAGCTAAACTCCAGCGGCCTTTCAAGAAACATTTTCCTGATTATCAATGGTCATTGCTTATTCACTGCCACAGTTTCACACCAGTCACTGTATTCCCACAATTATTTTCAAGACAGTAAATAACCATAGACAGACCACAGCTTAAACCCTCTAACTCTTAGTGCTTTATAAAGAATGGTACATAATATATCACTGACTCCTGAGTTTGGTTCACAAATGCAAGAAGGTCATAGAAATAGTTTATAAGAAAACCACAGTTCACCTTTTCCCACAATATCAAGACTTTTTCAAGTATCTAGTAACACCTTCAGTCATTTCCCAGGAATAATGGCATCTTATACTTTTAACTTTCATCAGATTTCCAGAGGAAAGAAGTAAGAGTTTGACAGTGAAACCTAAGACTATATATATGCTAGGATAGTGTGGCCCAAATTAGCAGGATAAAAATCAGATCTCTTGCTGCTAGTAAAGTTAGCTGCTCCAAATAGCTAGTCACTCAACAGCAGCAGCTAAAGAAAAATAAACATAATATTGAAAGGCCATAATGCTATGAACATGAAAGAACATGAGAAACAAAGGCAGGATTCTTTCACTGAAAAACCAGTCTCAATCTCTTCCACTTAAATATCGCTAAGGAGGATAGACCTTAATGCTGGTTGAGAAAAACGTATACACTAAAATGAAGATCCTATGAAATGTTAAATATTTCAAGTGTCCCAATCCATTGCAGCTAGGATATATTTCTCTCTCAAATACAAACAGAATTCAAAGCAATAACCAAAACAATCATTATTGCAGAAGTGTGCTAGCAGACAAAATGTGGGGTTTCATGGATTACAGCTATCCTTTGCATTTATTGAATATCTTCTAGCCAAAGATCTCAAAATACTTCACTGACCTCAGAAAAAGTAATTAGCACATTCTACCATGACAAACATTACTAATTTCTTTTTAGCAGATGAGGAAAGCAAAGACTAAGGGTTTCTTTTGTTTTTCAAAACTTGTTACAGCTGTTAGATACATGCATTTAATCCTCAGTTTCCTTTGGTTGCAGCTGTGATGCTTAAAGGTTCCCCTTTCTGCCACTCCACCATGCAGCAGCAGGCTTACCACTGGCCCTGTCACCTTGCAGACTGCAGCTGATGAGCTCCTCGGAAAGGTAATTTCACAAGCCCAGCATCAGCATAAGGGCCCCAATGACTTCCCACAGGAAGCAAAGGAAACCAAAACTTTGCTTTGATGAATTTCAGTGCCAAACCTTAAAGGATTTAGGTTTGAAAAAATCACATGTACAGATCTACTTGGATAAAATCAGTAGGAAATATATCAGGAGAGGGATGTCTATTTCTCTAAGCCCCATAGTCTAGTAGATGCCACTCAGAAGATGGGCTGTACAACACTTAGGACTATGTGCTACCTAGTAGGCTAACAGGTCACATTTACAACCTGTGTGTCTGGGAAACTGGATGGGATCCTGGTGGACTACTCATTTGAAATTAAACAACTAAGTTCTGTTGAAGTGTAATTTTGGAGTGCCAAGTCCTTTTTTAGACTGGTCTTAGACTTCCATGTCACACTGCAAAGTCTAGGACAGAGCTAGAAATAGCCAAAATCTCACAGCTTCCACTCATTTGTCAATCACAAGGGTTTTTCTTCTTCCACTGGAGTTTATTCTTCCTTTCTAGTTGCATCTCTTGTATACATTAGCTTACATATACAAAAGAAAAAGCAGAGCTTAACAAACAGCACAATTAACTAATTTTCCCTATTTGGATTTTCATATGAAACGATTCCAGTCTCCAGAAATAGGGTGCCTGTGAATGAGTACACTCTTGAAATCATTTAATTCCTATCCCCCTTTGCACTCCTACACCGGCTCTTCAGCACAATAAGCCCCCTCACTCCCACCACCGTCTCATGCTCGCAGTGAGGTCAGACTTTGCAATACAAACTTAGCTGATCTCGGCAGGGAAGAAAGCACATTCCCAGGAAAGAGAAAAGAGTAAAAGCCCCAGGTAGGTAGGAGAGCAAAAAAGAACTGCTTCTGAAGTGCCTATTTCACATATAAATCTACTTGCCATAGGAGGGAAAACAACATGAGGGCTTTCATTCTGCCAGTGCTTATCTGAGCCCACTGGAAGCTCACTGCAAACCTCCTGCCCCTCGGAGCAAGCAGGCGCTAGCTGGGCTCTCCCTGCTCAGGTACCCCGCAGCAGCCAGCAGCCCCATCCCTGCATCACGCCATGGAGCCAGCAACCCCAGCGAGCTGTTGCAACGCGCAGCTGAGTGATTGACCGCGCACTAGCCCCTGCAGACAACAGCGTGGGAAGCATTGCTTCAGGCCGAGCATGGGGGGCTCATGAAGCCTCAGCAGCTCTGCCTTATTCTACGGCCTGCTCCAGCTTACTGCAATCCACAGCCATTTCCTGCCGCCCTCGCTGCGCGGCTCAGCCTGGAAATACAACACGTCCCTCGGAAACCGCCGGTACTGGGAGGCATAAGCAGAGGAATTAGAGCAAGGAAGTGCCTGCCGCAGGGTAGGCTGGAGGGAAAGGTGAAGCTACCAAAGCCTCAGTGAAAACTCTAACTACTCCCATGCTTCTGCTGTAGATACTTCTGGCAAAGCTGATGAACTTGGGGGGGGGGGGGGGTTGGGGAAATACACCTCCCCCCCAAAAGACAAAAACAGCAACAAAAACCCGACAGTGGAGAGTTGGCCCTACCAGGTAACGAAGGGATACAGCTCTTCCCACATACTCTAAGTGGTGCAGAAAGACATCCAACAGTTGCAACATAAGTCACTTTGCAGCATAAAAGAAAATCAGACTGGACTTCTGACGAGGGGAGCAGCGTCAGGCAGCAGCGTCAGGCGGTGCCCGCGCCCCGGCGGGCAGCTCAGCACCACCTTCTGGCAAACTCCACATCCCACCATGGAGAGCACGCGTGCAACAGGAGGGCATTTTACCCAACGTCCTGGTCAACTGAGCTATCTGGAACTCCATTTCAGAATCAACTGAATAATGAAAAAAATTCATTTTTTATATTTCTCAGGGGAACCCCCCCCCAGATTTGGGAAGCTAAAGGATCTGCAGTTATTACTTGCTGGCAGAACTTTATTTACTTCTTTAAATGTGAGAACTTTATATACTTTAGGACACAGGATTCATTACTAAGCATAGTTATCAGTTGAACTGTTATAAAATATAGCTATACATTTTTTTGCTCATGAATATATCTACACCTAATATTTGGTACCCTTGAGCAAATCCAGCTTTAAGTATATTATTTATCTGTTGATTTATCTCCAGAAATAGGAAAACAAATTTAAAAGGTTGTAAGCAAAAAGCATCAACATTGTCAACTTCAAAACAAAAAGAATTCATTGGGCTCAGCAACAATATGCTAAAGCAAACAAACCAAAGCAGAAACAAGCAAGCCAAGCCAGAAGAAACAAATGACAAAAATCCCAAACCAACCAAAAACCCTCAAACCACATACTAAATCTGCACTGTAGATTCAGAAGACTCACGTTCCTAAGTTTGGAGCACGGCTACGGCATCCCTGTGTATACTAACTGCAACGCACATAACAGCCCAGTGTTCATAGCCAGCAGTAACTTGGGCAGCAGCAAACAGGAGCCGTAACTGGGTAACACTGGAAGTTTTGAAGCGTTAATTTCAGCAAGCATTTTGCAGGACTGACATGGAATAGCACCGCATCAGCATAAGCTTTCTTTACCTTTTAATTCTGGACAAAAAACTTCGCATAAAGGTTTCCTTTCAATTTCAGTTTGCAGTGTATCCCCCTTGAAATTTGGAGGAAAACCAACAAAACAAAATAGAGTATTTTCCACAAGCTTCAGAGATCTTTCTACACCTTTTGATGGGAAAGAGAGCTTCTTCAGCCTTCCCTGGTCTCCCCCAGGGGAAGAGCTGCCGAAGGGGCACCACGACAGCACACCTTACTGCAGGGCTGGTGGGCACGAAGGGGCTCGGGGTTTCCTCCCGGGCTGCGATGTGCTACCCGCTGTGCTTCTGCGCACAGCCCTCCCGTGTAGCCAGTCACAAAGGATACAATGAATAATTAATTTGCATTCAAACAAAGAGAGAAAAATGACAGGATGGAGGCACAGGACACAATCACTTATTTTATTAGGCATTTAATAAGTGCTTCGCTGGGAGGATATTATTGTTCATCATTTGCATACAGCAGCGCATCTTCAAATAATTGTTTATATTAGCAAAAATAGAGTGGTTTCAAGGAGGTTAAGTGACTTGGCCAAGATGAAAGAGGAAGAGTGTGTGTGAACTGAGCTGGAAAAAAGATGAGTTGGTTTCTTAAGGCTCCATCCTCCACTCCAAGCTCACAAACCAAGGCTTACAGCACTATTCCATTTTTATCCATCATTTACATTTTATCTCCTTCTTCCTTTCCTCTTCTAACTCTCATATCCATACGGACTCAAGACAGATTTTTAATTTCTCCAGTTCATTAAAAAACAAAACAAAAGCTAGACCTTGGCCCTTATGGTCTGCCACTTTCATAAAATTAAAAGCTGTCCATTGGTTTCCCTTTCACTATTCTAAATCTTCCACTGCCCAGAACAGCAGCCTGAGAAAAAGGAACTTTTTCATATATTCAGTAGCTTCTGGAATAAGAAGTTATTCCTTATTAGCAAAAGAATTTATAGCTATTTTGGAACAAAAAATATTCCATAAAAATAAGTAGATTTTGGCTTGTGATTGTTTTGCATGACTGTTTTTTCTTTTCTTTTTTTTTTTTTTTTGACCTGTACATCCTATATTTTCCATCTGTTCAAGCCATGATTTCCAGTCCACTGGAGCAAAAGCAATGGTAAAAGCATTCTGCCAGCAGCCCTTGGCCTCACATTATGAATACAGTTGCCAAGTCTTGCTGCCACTCAAGACAGGACTTCTAAAAATAAGGGATGGAGTTTCAAAATAAAAATAAATACAATTTTCTTATAGCATAGTATATCGGAGGGGAAAAAATCCTTGCCCACCTTTCTGTTATCAGAAAGGAGATCAATCTGATAAGAAACCAGACAGATGCAGCATGTGGTGGTATTACTGATACATGCAACATAGTAGGAGAAGCCACATAGACCAATACATGTTATGGCACACGACAGCCCCCAAGGCAAGCCCTCACATTGCACGGAAGTAGCCGCTACTCCCAGCACCCCCGGGTTCGAGAAGGGGAAGGGAGAGGGAAGTAGATTAGCCAACTTGCCTAAAAGGCACACTAGAAGCCTATGGCTTCCCGGGCACCAAATCTCTGTCTCCTAAAAGAAATCTGATGTCTTCATCACACAATCACAGCCACTGGCAGTGCTACCCACATTACTCTCTTGCTAATTTTAACCAAAGGCAACAGCTACTTGTAGAATTAATCTATTTATGGTCTTTGCAAGCTACGGATCTAGCAAGGTTTTATTGCACCCCTGCAATTCCCTTCCAAATCCTTGGCACCCCAAGCAAAAGTTGGGAACAGGAGTTTATGAGGACTAAGCCCAGCTTCTGAAGCAGCCTGTAGAAAATCCATCTGGTTGAACAAGGTATCCTGAAACACGTTACTTCCTTTATAGCCCTTAGAAGTAATCTGACCGTATAGTGAGCTTCACTATGCAATCCTGCATTTTCTCCAACTGATTTATACTATGTGACAGACACATTTTCTCATTCAGAATGACGAAAACAGCTTCAATTTCTTGTTCTCAGCTCTGTGCTAAAAGTCTTCCTTAATTCTTGTTTTTTCCACCTGGAAATCTCTGGGTCAGAGCTCAGTGCAGACAGCTGCTCACATCTCCTGTTATTGCTACTGAATTAAACTTGAATGGCATTTGGTTTTATTGGATACCTACCATAGAGATGGCATTTTTTCAAAGTAACATTTAGTTGAAATATACAGTAAATCACACAGATATTATGCAGCCATCTAATATACACAGCAAAGAGGTCACAGCATTAGTTGTGATGCTTTGGGGTACAGGCTGGAACAGCACCACAGTTCTGAGTAAACCATGGCCACAGGTACATGCTCAGCTGCCACAGATCTTCCACAGGGCTTCTGCTTCATCAGCTGCTGCCCCATGCTGGAACTAACTCAGAAAACCAACTGGGCAATTTACCCTGCTAAGGCAGAAGGACTGAAAACAAATATCTCCTTCAACAGATAGAGGAGATATTCGCATCCTCCTGGAACTGTGGCCAGTGCCGGTGCCTGGCTACACCTTCTCCCTTTTTGCTGGTAGCATATAATCACCATCACAGAAAAATTCCACGAAATGTTCATGCATTGTAATGTCCTAAATCCACCTAAATTACCACCCATCACAGTCTGTTTTGCTTCATTTGTACCAAAACTGATAGGGCTGCTGTCTGCATTCCTCCTTTGGGAATAGCATCTCTGTATTACTGTGGAGAGGCACCACCACTCTGTAAGGGTCCAAGGAGCTGAAATCACGCACGTGAAGCTGAGGAATATCTAAAAACTACACGTGACTGAGTGAGGGAACATCTATCCCGTCAACTGCAGTGCTGCTTCTAGTTCACAAATTTGGGTTGATTATGCAATCTTGGGACTAGCTTAAAAATCTTATAGTTTAAAGGACAGCTACTCAAGTTACACAACAGATGCTGAGGTTGGTTTTCCTGCAAAGCATATGTGAAATTCATGTCCCGGTCATGGCTGATTTTGTTCCATCTCCCGTATTAATTTCCAATCCTGGGATGAGACTATCCTCTAACTACAACCTCCACCCTAGACCTGAGTAGTCTTTTATTTCAGATCAGCCCTATCTCAGATGTGAGGAGGTTTACAACAAGGTTTACTAGTTTGAGCAGTTCTATATGAAGGTTTAATGGCTTCCTCCTCTATACATGGCAATATCCTTCACACCCGTCTCCAAGACCCTGTACGGACACAAAACTGTATAATATAGCTGGAAAGTTATGAAAAAAGGACATGGACCTAAGTAGGCTAATGGATTTGTGCATTTCTCAAATTATCAGCTCAATTGGGAATGTAGGAAACAGGAAAATTGAGTTCAAATAAATCCCTCAACTAGACAAGGTTTTGACACCTCTCACCATGAAATGGCTTGTTCCTATTCAGGCTGCCTGGACAAGTTAATCCTTGGTCCTTCTATTCAACTTGCAACCATGGTATCAAGGCCTAGAAATACTTAGCAACCAATATCCTGGGTCTTAGTCTAAATTCCTCTTAAACCCTGGCATTTGATAACGATCTGACAATTAACACCATTCCATATTTCACTTCTAACTCGGACAAACCCAGCTATGCATAGGCAAATTCTGTATCATCTGAACCTGGTGAAAACTAGTACTATGTCTCCACCCACCAAAATCACAGGCCACTGATTGGTAAAAATCCATTCACTGTAAGGGACCATCTGGATAACGCAGAGTGACCTTTTGAATAACAGCTGAGGCCAAAGACCTCTCTTCTTTTTCCCAGCCAGTAGTTCCTTCCCCAGACTCACCAGTTCTGTCTGAGCTGTAGCAGTGGACAAGGCCTGTTACCCTTTCTCTACACATTATAATCAATCATTTGACTGGGTAATTTTACCAATGGGTCATTTCTGCTCCTTTTTGCCCCATCTCAACTGATATGAGGGAGGAGCAGCGGTATCACCTTTTACATGTCTCTCCATGTCCTCATATTTACATACTCTAAGAGCAACGAAGTTCCTTCGAATCTATCCTGTCCGTAGCTCTACAAACCACTAGGATTTAAAGATTTTAGAGACTTAACACATGATCACGTTGTAGCAGAGGTTTCTGATGGCTTCTATACAATGTTGGCTGGATAATCTGTTGAGCAATCAGAACAGGTTGCATATCACAAGTGCTGTCTTTTGAATAGCTATGTGAAAAAGAGAGCCTATATAAGAGATAATATACTAGAGTGACACATAAGGTCCTTTCAGGACTGGAAAAATCCTAACTCAGTTAAAGGCCAGGATTCAGAGATTAAATTTGCCATGCTGTTCGTGTTTTTCACCCTTACCAGTGGTGACTTCAACGCTTTTCAGCTGAAGCAGAAATTCTGCAGTAGACCTGGGTGCATACATATGTATGTGTGGGCAGATGCTTGCACATATAACACAATGGAAACTTATGAAAACTATTGTAAAAGCACGAGCAGTACAGGTTATTCATCATCAAGATAATATTAAAAAAAACAAGAATATATAGCTGTTTCACACTGGAAAGCAGAAAAAATGGTGATTATCTTTTAAAGGGCCTTGAGACTTCCTCCAGCGCTCTTTGTCGTACTCAGCAGGAATTGCCACACCTCCATCTCCTGGGGAGAGCCTCAGCCTGGGGCTCTAGCATTTGGTGACAGCCAATGAAACCCCCACTGAGGACTGCTGGCAGCACGCAAGGGCACAGGCACTCTAAGATGTCCAAGCTTCAGGAAAATAAATAGATAATAGTAACAGAGCATCAACAGACACTCCTGCACATTATAATTTGTTGCTTGTAAGTTGTGTGACAGCATCGCAGCACATGAGAACAGTACAGCTGCATTATGTTGCCACTACTTGCCAACCACACGGTCCCACCTATGCTGCGTAATAGTGTGCTACGCCAATGTACACTCAGAGTGACATTTACTCCCTTCTAGAGGGCCATGAAAGAGGCATTATTTCCCTGCCTGACAATGTGATTATATTAGCTCTCAGCTTAGAAAATAATTTTACCTGCAACATTTAATACACCCACATTTTTGTTCCTTCCTAGCAGTTGCTTTTTCCCTACAGCAGAAAGACAGGCACAAGTCAGCAGCCACCCGAAGTGCAGTGAGCCACATATACTTCATGGGGGGACAGACACAGAACATGGATACTACAGTTCTGACCAAAAAAACAACTAGACAAAAAAAACCCTTAGACATGCTGTAGCTAGATGAAAGATAGGCAGGCAATGAGGCTTTAGAAGCAGATAGTACAACTACTCTGAAGTTACAGCAGATTATAGTCTGATTGAAACCCTGTTCCTGTTAGAAAAAGCAGGTTAATAGAAATAGAAACACTCATGAAAGTGACATGACTCCAGCAGGCTGTTACAGAGTTTTTACCTGCTGTTACCTTTTAAAAGCATGAACTGTGATTGCTTTTTGAAGAAAATGCCTTATTTTTTTTTCTAATTGGTATTTGATATTTATTTTTAGCATTTTTATCCTATGATACAGTAGATCATAAAATAAAAAGCCAAAAATCAAATACATGGTTTGATTTCTGTTTTCATCTCAATTTTAAAAAAGCAACATTTTTGAAAATTTCAGAAACCTGTAATACAATTATCATGGTTATTGCTAGCTCTACTTTTAACTGATCACAGTTCACAGAAATACAGGTGCTTTGAAGTCAGATTTAAGTCCCTACATTTTCAACATAGAAACAACTAAAGGTTTTTACCTTAGAAAGATAGAAAAGGTTTTTAATATTTATATTTAAACCAATTTTGAAATGTAATAGAAATCTCCATGAGTGTCTGAAATACATCCCTGTAAAGTCATTAGTATACAGAGAGCTGAAGAGGTATCTGTGAACATTTACTGTCTATGAGGAATTCAGATTGCCTGTCTTGAAATTAGTCACTCAGAAAGCAATCTGAATCTTAGGCAGATTGACTCAGAAAATGAAAACCTGATACCATAAGGCGAGAGTAGATAGCCTACTAGTGCTTGTCCTCTACCAGATGAAGAAATAACCATCCCTGAGTGAGCATCCAAGAGCTGTGGTTATTCACTCTCTATATCACACATTTCTAAAGGGAAAATTACCTGATTTTGTGGCAACCCACTTCCTCCAGAAAGCCCACACAAAACCTCCCTAAATCCCCACTAGTTTATACATCCTAAACCACTTATGCCAGTGGAGTCAAATTTGACTTACTCCAGTATGAGACATATCCAAGCCCTGCAAGGCTGCATTTGCAGATTCAAGTACCATTTTGTGCTATTTTAATAACTAAGCCCTAAAATGTCTAGGTAACTTCAGCAAGAGATGTTGGAGTTTGAAGTGTATAACTAGAAGAGAAACAGACTCTCCAGTCTACTTTGTCTCAAGTTAGAGTAGGAGAGGTGCCTACTCCAGAGAGGAGTAGGTGCCTTTCTTAAGGGAGGGCGCTGAGCATCTCTAGTGCCCAGCACAGCTGCTGATCGCGGTGCATCCATGACATTAGTAACAGGGAGCAACAAGCTTCCTACTCTTACGAAGCAGCTCCTCTTTCGGAGGCAAGGTTTGTGAACCTTTCTGAGCTTTGGCACTGATGTTCATTCACAGGGCGAACACCCAGTGCAAGGCAGCCTTAGTCTCAGAAACCCAGAGCATGATGCTTACCTCTAGCTGTAAGAAGGCTAACATTACTCATTGGTAAGGGATAAAAGAATGAAGTCAGCTCTGCACACCACTTTTCCACAGTATTGTCAGCCACACAGTCCAGGCTTACGCTGCTGACACACAGACTTTAGCAAACTTGAAAAGACAACCAGACAGTCTCACTTGCATGCAGCACACATCTACTCTCAGCTTGCCACAGTATGCTCTGATATTCTTGGCTCTTCTTTTCTGGATTATATTGGTTCTTACAGCGAGCTTCCAATTGTAATATCTCAATGCCTGGAAAGTAACCAAGTAAATCAAAAGCAATGAAGTATTGCAAGTTACTTTCAAAAAATAAATAAATAAATAAACCAAAACCTAACAACAACAAAAGCCCCTATCCTCAGGAATTTCGCATTTTCAGAAATAATGTTTTTGATATTTTAATAATAGGATATTTGTGGTTCCTAAGTATAAAATAGAACTGGGCTTACAACAAGCCAGGGGGAGATGTTTACACATATAAATCCTACTTAGATGTCTAATTCTTGTTCACTTCCTATAAATACCTTTGCGGATTTGGGCTTTACTAATCTTAACATGAGTTCAATGAGAGATTAGCAGGACTGCAAACTCCAGCTCAGGAGACATAAATTATCTCCTATTAATACAGAGGTGGCTCCCAGGTCTATCATTTTAATTTTTAAAAAAGGTACTCAGAGGACAGCTTCAAGAAAAGGTCTTTCTCACCCAAAGAGATCACATCTCAGATGATTCATACAGCATTAGACTGATCAGTAAGAAGTAGTCAAGTGAACCAACCTGCAATGCAGTCTTAATTTCCGTAGAGCAGCAACTGAAGGAACGTTAGGTAGTTGATGCATGAGAACATGGCTTCTCATTCCAAGAGCACAAAAAACCAAAAATAAGGTACCAAAAAAAAATATAGAAGAGCCTTACCTCAATGTGAACTGATCTTCTGTTGAATTTTTAGCAATTGATACAACGAAAGTCAAAATGTCACCTTGCTTGACAGTCTTCGGTGCATATTGGATGGCAATGTTATTATCCAACCTCATTTCATTTAAGGAAGGGCCAGCATGTGTCTGGTAAAGGAAAACACTTCCAATCCTCTGCAAGGGAGGTCCTGACTCATCAACGTCATTGCGCCCTGGTCGGATTCCATTACTTTTCCTTACGTCCTCCTTCGTGCATTCCCCTCTCTCATCTCCTGGCTGTATGGCATAGTAAAGCTCTACAGGGCTCCCTTCAGACTGATCCATTAGTTTCTTACGGCCAGCAACAACTGTTGGGGGGTTAAACCAACTCGGCAGGAGTTCCAGCTCTGCCACACACAACCCCAGGTCCCCTTGCAGCCTGCAGCTGCCTCTGACTTCCCGCGTCTCTCGAAAGGCAAACACCCGCAGGCAGGGCAGCCGCTCCGTGGTGCTATAGTCATCCCAGTCCCTGCCCACAATGTAGAACAGGATCTGGACTTTGGGCTTGCTTGGATAAATCTTGTCACTCATTATGAAGGCTTTAAGTTTCCAGTTGAAGGAGAACTTGTTAGTAGATCCAAATGGATTTGAAGACAACATTAAGTCCTGGGGCACTACTTGTTCAATGGAAAAAGGTCCATAGCTGGCATTTAACACAGGTGGCCTCTTGGACTTGTAGATCAGAAAAGATTCCACTCGGGACTGCAAGCTGGAATTCCTCATAATATCCTGGTTGGCTTCTTTGAGAAAGAAGGAAATATCCGCATTGTGGATACGATAGCTCACAGGCAAGTAAGTCGGCAGTAAAGAAAATCTTTGTATGCTCTCCAGGATCCCACGACTCTCAGTCACTGTTAAAAAGAAAGGAGAATTTAGAAGATCAAATGTAAAAAAACATTCCATATTAGGTTGCAGTCAGATCCCTCACCATTGTAAAGATAACATAGATCTGGTAGAAACCTGGAGAAGAAGCAAAATTAGTAGCACTACTGATCTGACTTTAGGTTTCACTGCAATGTCTTTGGCCAGTTTCCCAAGAATCTGAGTTTACCTTTAAACTGCAGCATGCCTTAGAAAAACACAATCACAACTGGATTGATAGTGCCACCAAATCTGTCACAAGCCTTGGAAAGTGGTTCCAGTGGCCAGTGCCACCCCTTCTGTGCTGCACTTTGCTTCCCATCATATATCTACCGTCTCCCACAGGTGACCCCCGTACCAGCTCACTAGTCAACCCAGCAAACTGCCCTTCATCCAGCTGCTGGTGCAGGAGCTAAGTACTTGCCAGAGGCTCCAAATGACCAATTCAGACCACCTGAGACTTTCAGATAATGTTTATGAAGAGGGATGAACTTTACTTTCTTAATATTGCCAGCTAAGAGCTTTATAAAGCTGAACTTTAAAAAAAAAAATCCATGATTCACCAGCTTTAATATTAAAGTGTCACAAGATTAAAAATAATAATTTTCTCTACGTTTGCCTGTGCAGTTTCAATCTTACAGTTCACATTCCTATGAAATTTTCTACAATACTGAGCCTTAAAAACGTACTGAGAAAAAACAAAAACAAAGCAGGCTGAGATTCCTTTGAATTCACATGATTCACAAAGCTGCTGTCTCATAAAACAGTTGAGGACTCTCAGTAAAATCTGAAGAGTGGGCAACACCTCTCTGGGTATAATGCTTTTAGGTAGCCCATATTAAGCCTTGATTTACCTCACGCTCCTTACTCACTCATGCAGCCATGTAACCTCCCTGCATTAATGGGGGGTTGACAGTGGTGCAGGTGGTATTAGCAGAAATATCATCAAGCCATGCAGATGCAGCCTAGATAGATGGTATTTAATGTAGTCAGCTTGGATAACAACAGGCTATGTTATGTTCTGCACGGCAGCTGGATAAAAGCTAGCCTGTGTAGGTTTACCCATGCCAAAGGCCACATCTTCACTTGCAACGTAGATTTATTATGTGAGAGCAAAGTTAGCCAACCAGCATCTGCAACACAAGACCAGAAAAAGAAATCTGATCGTTACAGCAAGCTGCACTTACACAGGAAACCAAAGTAATGATTTCACATCAAATACTGCTCATGGGCCACTTACATTTCACTTCAGCCTTATTTTCAGGGCTGTCAAGCAATACATGGACTTGAAGCTGTTTCCTGCACAAGGCTGAATTTCACTTTAAAAACAGTTAGCCCAGCAACATTCACACAAAGGCTCCTTCACACCACTCCAGTACTAGAGCATTAGAAGACTTCAAAGAGAGCTTTATCTGCATCCTATTTATGATCCCTTTCATTTCACTTCTTCTGTGAAGAAGGTTTTTTCTGTGAATAACTATTAGGACTCACACCACTGCTGTTGCCCAACCCTACGCCGTTCCTTAATACAACTGTATTATCTGTGCTGTACTGGTGCTGTACACCACTGGACATCGAAAGAACATTTTCAATGACACAAATGACTCTTACTGACAGATATCTCTTAACTGTGCCATTGGGCAACTACCTGAGTCGGGCTATTGTATTAAGGAATAAGCTCTCTATCCCTTCTAGGAACTGTCAGTCCCAAAGAGTAAAGACATACACTGTTAAACAACAATACCAGACGCAAATGCAATTCAGTATACCTTATTTGAACATCTGACCTTCATACCTACAGACAGGCATCTAAATTGTGCAATAAACTGCATATTTTTCCGTAGCAACTTCAAATCCTTATACTTCATTCAGAAAGGTGACAAAGGGTTACCACAGATGACATTCAATGCAAATCCAATTTCCCAAGCTGTACTGCACAAATGCTTTATTAGTCCTTATTTTGTTTGACATCTGACCTAAATATCTATTGTCTAGACAAGTACCGTGGTTGTCTAAGCTGGTGCTAGTTACTCCTAACCACACAACTACCATACATGCACTGCAATCTCTGCACGAGGCTAGAATGGGCTTGGTAGCTTCAAAACCTATGGGAAGGTATTTGTTCCTAAAAACTCCGATTTCAGACCAGAAACTCACCAGAAACAACCTGGAAAATGCCTCTCAGCAATGACCATCTATCTACCCATGGGCAGCACGACCCGAAGGAGGTATTTGCCTGTGCAGGTCGTGAAGGGAAAGGCACCCACACCAATGCCACCCACGTGTCCCTCCACAGCAAAGCAGGCAATGCAGAAGATCCCACTGCACCAGCAACTCAGTCTGGCCTCATGTGAGTCACTTTCTTTGTGCTGGTGTCCAGGTGCAACAAATATGGGTATTACTATTTATTTCCCCTCACTTTTTGTCTGTGTATATTGCAAATACATTAGATAGAGGCTGTAGCTTACTATGTATGTTTGAGTATCACCTACAGTAACGGGGCTGTGATCTCAGTTAAGGTCTCCAGGCACTAAAGCAGTGCAAAACAAACTGAAAAATACAAGTAAGTAATTTGCTACATGGAAAAGGAAAACAAGCTGGCTATAAAGAGCAAGCAGATAAGGATGGGCATGATTCAGCTGTGAGACAGAAGACAAATCTCAAACAGAGAAAGGGGCAGGATGCAGAGAGAAGAGTTTTGCTGTTTCAGAAATCTTTCTCCTCCATCTCAACATGCTAAAATTTCCTATCCCTCCAGTAAACAGTTAAAATAAAACCTTAATTTAAAAAGTTGAGTTAACACCAAGTCTTCAACACCACCTGGAAGTAGAAATAAATTCCATCTGAAGAACCAAGAAATGGCCTAAGCCCATCATCATCACATGACACTCTGTAAAGAGCAGCAGCAATAAAAGGCTGAAGTGATCCCGGTGATCCTTCTGTGATCCCTGGAGAAGGAACAGTCAGCTGAAGGGTAGGAACACTAGATCTTGTTTGAATTTAGAGGCAGTCACACTCAAGGGTCTTCTGCTTGTTTTTACCCAGAGTAAACTGCAGGGATTCTTGGGATGCAAAAACCACCTTTGGCTCTAGCCTTGATACCTTTCTGCATTCAGCTCCCTCTCTCTCTCTCCAGACATTCATTTGGAGCAGATGAAGCTTTTACAGATCCTTTTCTAGATAATCCCCCAAAGATCTCTAACAACTCTAAATGGCTTTACTAGTACTTAGAGAGTAGCAGGGATACATCTCTCCTATCCAGCCCTAAGGCAAAATCTGTTCTGCTGTTGTACTCCTCAGATCACCCAGCCCATAACATCGTTCCTCCATCTAATGTCCCATTTATAAATTCCACACTCATTTTGTCCTCCTCCCAACAGCTTGGCAAAGCACCATTAAACACAGTGAGACATCAAGGAGGCAACTTAGAGAGAGTAAAAAGCTCAGGGTATTCAATTTTTTATTTCCCTTATTTTGATTGCAGCTTGCTCCCTTGCATTCCACAGGGAGAAGTACATTATTTTTATATTAAAACTAACAGAGTGTTTCACCTCATAATTTTTTAATCATTTATTTTAGTGCTTAATTATCTAAGGGATTAAAAATCTTCCTTCTGTATTCCCCATCTCCACAGGACAATACTTCCTCAGAGTTAGTAAATCAATGATTCTTTGGAATAGCAGAGCAACGTGAATTAAAAAAAAAAAATAAAGTCTCACTAGATACAACAGGGTCCATTGGTTTTTAAACTGTTGGGCAATGGCAAACTGGTCTGCTCGGTGTCATGCTTCTCCCTACCAGCAAATGGTTGATGTGCACTGAATATGAATTGGCTTGTGCTGGAAGCTGACAGCAGCTTTCCAAACAGCCAAAGGCCAAAAATTCAAACAGTTTTATACTTTATCTGGGGAGAGTTATAATCAGTATAAACAGGAAAAATTTCAAGAACTACAAGGAGCTCTGCAGTACCATCTGGATTTTGACCGTGAAAGTTTATTAAGGATTCTGAGGGATAGGAAATCAAAAACAAAAACAACTATCAGCATCCTTAATTGCAACCATGACTATTTTAGTACAAATTATCCATGTTTTCACAAAGTAAAAATTGCAAGAGATTACAATTTTGTACGTTAGTAAGACAGCATAAAAGTGGAGTTTTTAAATTTCAGTCACTCCATCTACTAATAATTAAATATTCTACTAATAATTAAATATTGTATCAAATCCATAACAAGTCATAATCAAAATTCCACAAGAATAACCCACTTGAATAAATAACATAATAATCACCCAGTGAATCCCTCAGTTTAAATAATGTGAAACAAAACAATGAGTAATTGAAGCGCGATGGAGGAAACAACATGAAGACAAAAAACCATATATGGCTAAATTTGGGAACTGCAGCTCATCTTTGCTACATCATTATATCTCACAGCTTGTCCACATAGGGAACTTGGTAAGACGATAACCAAGTGCAAGTGGGCAGCACATTAGTTAGACTTACTAGCTTGCTGTTTGTATTTATGCCAGGGTATTTTACACTTTGTGGCAAGTACCAGATTAAAACAAACTTTGAATTCAATCTGTCCATACTCCGATAGATTTCTACGATCTGTGAGACCCACACAACTTTGAATTGATTAGTTGCAGCAAGCTGTAAGAACAATGTATCTCGAGCTGAGAAACAGCAGAGGAAAAACAGACTCTTCTCTTATAGAGGACCACAGCAAGCTATGCCTCACAGCCCTGCTGCGTCGAGAGGGACCGACCCTCACCCTGAGCACACTCCTTAGGCACCCCAAAATGAATGGGGATGACAGTCAGCTGCAACTGAGGAGCTGTGTCTCGGCACTCTCATTTCAGGCAATAATCCCCATCAGTTTGAAGCCAACCAATAAAATCCGATTCTGATGCTGTGCTTGTGCCAGCAGCTATTATTTCTCAATCCCTTAAAACTATGTCTGTATTTGATCTCATGCTGTGAATGGTTTGTTGAGGATTTCAATCAGTGGCCACCTGGGAAGAGATGCTATAGTAAGGTGGTTTTCTTTCCTTTCCCTTTACTAAATCTTTTCCTGACTGACACTGTTTCAAAAATACTTGTCAGTGATGAGAGAAGCAAATGCTTTGCAGGTCACTGAATCCAAAAAAAAACTTGAGAAAGAGGCAGCATATTCAGTCTTATCCTGTACAGCCAAAGCTTGTGTGTATGACATATCCCTGGACGTGACACAGTAAACATGCTGCATTTACCTTCCAAAAGGTCAGACTTCTTCCTTCATTAGACTATTACTTCTGTACTGCAGTGTGGCTAAAAATCTTAAATTTTTATTTCTTTAATATCATTTAACAGCAGCTCTCAGTCAATGACAAAAACACTCTTCATAGCTCAGTTTTACTGCAAAGTTATTGACCATGGCTTCATAAAATTGAAGAAACCTACCAGATCACTAACTCCATTCTATATTGCCAGATCCTTGGGACTTCATTGCCCTAACAGTTGCTTTATTTTTTAAAACTGTTCAATCTGTCAGAATCCATGATTCAGGAGAAATAAAACACTCTTCCAATCAATTTTATAATGCTAGTATTTACCAAAACAACAACAACGAAAACCTTTTTCTTATGGATTGAAGGGAACAACATTTTAGGAAAGATCTCTGGTACTCTTCAATCAGTCTGGCCTGAAATTTTACTTTTTTAGTTAGCTTCAGCTATTGTCTCTGAATCTTCTGAACACCGTTGCTCTCCTGGGTTTATTGTGCATTGGGATTTTAAGCCAAAATCCCTAGGAAAAGAAAAACATCAGATAGTGTGATCTATTTCCAGATCTGGAAACTAACGACACATGGACGTCTGCTCCAATAAAATTTCATGCTCAATTTTGCAACCTTAAAATATTTCACATGAAAATCAGGTAAAGAATGAATTTTTTTTTTTTTTTTTTAACGTGGTTGAGACAACGTGATTCAACTCTACCAATGCTCAAGCTAGCCAATTTAAAGCTCGGCTACGTACACAGTGAATACCAGCCACAGGTGCATCTCAGCCAGGCCCTAACAGAGGGATCATCTACTCTGCCACTAGATGTCATTTGGTATGGACACAGCCAGTAAGACTGTTACATGAATCTTTGAGTAGGATCATTTCTGCCTTTCAGGACTTGCTTGTTGATTGCCACGTTCCTTCCTTTGGTTCAGACATCCTCCTCTGCAGCCCTTAAACACGAATAGATAAAACTGGACCGTTGCAAGGATGACTTACTGCATTCCTGTTCTGTCTCTCCTATGGCAGCTTAATTTTTCCTAAAAAAAGTTAGCCCTGCATTTTCAAGTTTTTGACCAAGTATTACGCCGCATTGAGAACGGCTTTATGACGCAGCGACAGACTGATGGGAGGTGTTGAGCTCAGACACAAAGGAAGGCAAGGCAGACCTGGTGGCAGTTGCACATCCTGCGCTTTTCAAAGCGCTGAGGGCGCTGGTTGGCTGCACTTTGCAGTGGGCCATGAGTCCATAGGAGGGACAACACAGCGCAGGCTGTAAAAAACAGGGAGAGGCAGCAAATGAAACCCGCAACAAGAAATGCACTACAACATACAATCAAAACCCTGCAAACCCACCCAAGATCTTACTGCAGATGCTTTTCTTTGAAGCCATTTCCACATAGCATCACATCTGAGCTAATGCAGTAACCTAGAGTCAAGAGACTATTTTAATGACTTGGTGCCACACACACATCTGAATCTATTCAACAGATGGCAGCACTGAAAATTGTATCCTGGAGTTATTCTCCTTCAAGAAATTAAACAAAAACTGCAAGATTCGTTTTCTGTGGGGTTATATGACATTATATGCACACGTGCATCCAAAATGAACTGCCTGGTATCTGTTTGGTGTTGCTAGCTTTCTTCCCTAGTTAACATCTCATTTTAACATGGTTTCTGGGCATTTAATTGTATTATTAAGTCTTTGTTACCTCTCCAACTAGAAGCCTTAACTGAAATCAGACTTCATCAGAAGCAGCAGTATTTGCCTGAAAGAATATACAATTCAAGTTAATGGACAAGGCTTTAGGGATTGGAAATTGATACCAAAAAAGTGATGGGATTCACCAAAGGCCAGGAAGCCAGTGTGCACTCAGAGCTAGAAACCAGTCCTAAGTCACTGTAAATCCTCTCCAAATTCAGTATTTAAGATAACCATTTCAAAAAAACTTTTCAACAGCGAGTTTTTGACAAAACCTGAAAAGCTAGAGGGGTGAAGACTAAGTTGACCAGATTTTCCTGTAGTCTTCAGCCACTTTGTCAGATCAGCCAGGAAACAAAACTCTTGTTCAACCTCTCTGCCTTGAATAAAGATATTAACAGTGGAAGCTGACCCATAACATCTCTAGCACAAAGACAGAGTGTAACACTGAGCTCCTGCCTACACTTCACAGGAACAGTGCAACAGGTGATTTTTCCTATCCTGAATATGACCTATTTCTTACAACTATTTTGCTGAAATGCTTGGAAAGTACCTCTTTACAGAGGAACTATCACATGTTAAAGTGGTCAGAGATCACATTGTCCTTTACGCAGCTGTGTAACACACAATGCCGAAATAATGGTTGACCCATTATTATCCCTGTTCATACTGGAGCACTGATTTCCCATCACTTGGCCCCTGCCTGCTTGGAAAAGGAGTATCAGTGTCCATCTCTGATACCAGGAGAGAAATAAAAGCACGCAGCCTATCTAGCAAAAGGAACCCTGATCTTTCCTCCTAGTGTTGTCACAGCATTAGAAAATAGTTTCCGAAAAAGCTCATGCTCTCAGTAGCAAACACCATCAATCTAAAGGGCCAAGTACCAACAGAACAGTGATAAGGCTGGATCGAAGTGTCACACCTTGGAAAACAAAAATTGAGCTCAGGAACCCAGGAGTCAGGCATTTATTTCTAGTGATTTAAAGAGAAAAATAGCTCCAAAATAGCTCCAAAGGCAAAAGGCGCCCATTTCTTTTTAAGTCCTTTTCTTATTAGGATTTCAGCCTGCTCTGCCTGCTTCAGTTTATAACATTCTCTGCAACTGTTTCATCCTTGGGAAATTATCATTCTTCTCTGAGAACAGCCCTGTTCCTAACCTGCCAATAACCCCCCCCCCAAGTTATTACAACTCTCGTTCCAGTTCTGCATGTCTTTCTGGAGACTTTGTCAAGGGAAAGATTACTGGAACATCAAGGCTGCAGATGACATAGAAGAGCTCCTTTGTAAAGGGATGACTCCCCATTTCTTGTAAGAGAATTATAAAGAAGTTGGAGTATTGTTAAGGGGTGTGACATATATTAAGTGACATGCACAAAGCAGATGCTGGATAAAGTAGATTAAACTTTGTACAGATGCAGACAAATCTTTTCTACCACCATTTCCAAGAGGAACACACACTTGTAAACTGTTCTTCTTATGAAAACTGTCAAGTATTGCTAACACAGTCACAAACAGAAAGAATTGCTAAGTGCTGAGTCCTGCAAGGAAGGGAGCACTCTGACACAGCAAAGTGCTTAAACTTAGTAAGAACATTTATGTGCTGAAAAGCAAGAATGTGCGTGAATGCTTTGCTGAAACAGGGCTGGAATCCTTTGCAAGCAGCCCTGAAGAGGAAATGTTATAGCCTGGACATCGAACCACATCTTAACTACATTTGCTTCTGTATTATTAATCCTGTTAGATTGCTCCTCTTGAGTGATCTTATAGGCTGGTTTGCAATTTCTCTATTTTATTAACTCCACAAAGAAGTTTCCATGACCTGAGTGAGGAAGAAGGAAAACTTCCTAAAGGAAACACAGTATGAAATTAATTCCAGAAGAGGCTCCAAATACAATGTTGAGTCAGGAACAAAGAAATAGAAATGCAGAGCAATCCTTAGCTAAATTTATTCCATCTTGAGTCTTACACCGTTTGGCCACCTCACAGAATTGTCACTCGAGCATCAAAGGCTCTGGTTCATGCTCCTGATTTTATCCAAGGGGTCAGTGAAGCTGGATGATGGGCTTGATTGGGCGTTGTACCTTCTATCACTATATCCCAGAGCAAACACGCCGTCAAGTCCGTTTGGCACACTGAAGTGCCAAGACCACAATAACATTATTTATGTTGTCAATGGGATGTTACTGGACCACAGTGACTTGTATTATATGGCCTTCCTACGCAATCTCTTGCATAAGGGAACTCTTAGTTTGACTTCACAGAAAAGTTTACAAATTACAAACAATTAGAGAATGATCTTTTAGAAAGGGAGTTCTTGCTACACCAGACAAAGCAATTGGCACAACAAAAGCAATCCCCAGCCTCAACAGAAGAGGATATCCGATGCTTCAAAAAGAGACCAATAAACTAAAACCTAAATGAATCTATCGGTTTCGTAAGCTTGCCTGTCAGGAACTCCTTGTAGACTGCTGTAAATGATGAGTCTGAAAGCTGAATAATCACATCAAAGGATTCCCATGCCCCCATGTCTGGAATGAAAACAGGCATCCGATCTTGGCATGAATAGCTTTATATGCATGACTCTAAGGATTTTATAAAGGTCATAAACTGATCCAGCACTTTTCATACTTTAATTCTGTTATTTGACTTGATGGCTCATCCTTGATACATACTCAGGGATGCATACTGCATTCCCAGTTCCAGTATCAATCCAGTAACTCCAGTGACCTAAATGGGCCCATTGAATCTATAGGATAGGCCTTTTCGCCAACAGCACTGCAGTCTGACCACACTGTTTTCATTGAATAGCTATTTTTTCTGAAGTTTGAAGAAACTTTCACAACTTAATCATTGATTTCAGGACAGACTACATCACATTATTTGTTAGGGTAGAGATGAACAATCTAGAATTTATTTTATTATTCACATTTACAGACACAAAAAGAAATCATTTAAATAAAAAGGGCCACAGAGGAACACACACACCTTTATATTACTGACTGATACAAAAATGATCAGAGGAAGATCATATAGCAAAGGAAAGTTCCCACCTGAAAAGGCAGGAAAGTAATAATTACAGAGAAAGGTATTAAGATAAAAGGATATGGCACTGTTTCACACAAGGTCTGATGTCAGCCTGAACATGAAAGGGCAAAGCAGTGATGGGCACACACAGTTTACAACAAGAAAAAAATACCTAGTCATGTAAACAACTAGGGTATAGGGAAAGAGGGGCTGTGAAATTTTTCTAAAGCTCTAGGTGCAAGACATTGATACACAGAGGGCTGTCCCCAAACCATCCAGTCACACGCCGCAAGGAGTAAAAGGGAACTACATCACTCACTCCCTCGAGTGTGTCATCGCTTACAGCAAACAGCTTTCATCACACCAACTCACTGGCCATCTTGACACATACCAGCTCTTGGCCTTGTTTGTGATTTTGATACATCTATTTAGTTAACCACAAACAGACAGAATCTTCCTTTAATGAAAACAATATGAGGCTATGTGCTGTATACTGATGGCTCAAGTGATCCTAATGGGGAAAGAACTAGGAGGCAGGGACTTTCTAGTGTTTGGGAAGATTTCTTGGGCCCTCACCAGAGCTTCCAATAACAATAGTTTCTGCGTCTCTCTCTCACTTCCCCTCCCATGCCTCTGCAGGAAAAGAAAGAAATAATGATGGTTTCAGAGAATAAAAAGAAATTAAACCTTTAAAACTTAGAAAGCTGAAATTCTTCCCAGAAGTATCCTGACTCGAAGTACTATTTCCAGTATAATAATATTTGGGAACCAACAAGAGGAAAGTAGGGCTGGGTAGCAAGGGAGTACAAAGTACCAGTAGTCCAACATCAACTGTCAAATTCCTGATGACAGAGATGGAAATATAGGGTTGCACATTGAATTGACTTATACCACTTAAATAGACTCTTATTTCATCAATCAGAAGTCTTAAAGTCAAACAGATTCTGCCTCAAAGGTCTGCAAAATCCCTCTTCATTTCTTGCAAAGATACCAGTGACTCTGTAGCAGCTCTAGTTCTGCTACTAAGACATTATTGATAGGAAGAAAAAAAATTCTAAGCATTAAATTAACTCAGCAAAAGTAATAGGCAGGTTTCTTCTTCTGGCCTTTTATGAGACAAGCCACTTCTATATAATGAAATCCAAATCTATTCAAAACCATGGACAAACCTCACTTCATTCAGGCTGGAATTGGGTCTTAAAGTATCTGGGAACAGAATATGAAGTGCCAAACAAAAGCATTTGGAGCTGCTGATTGATCATTTGCCCCCTGCAGAGTATGGTTTCTAAAATTCATTTTTAATTTGTTAATCCATATTGTCCCTCTACATCTTGCTGTAGGCTCTGTGCCTAACATTGAATTTGTACAGCAAACAACTACAATATTGATCTGCTATTGTAATGTTCACTAACAAGATGGAAAGATTTGGGTTTTTTTAATCTTATTTAAGTAACACCATAATGCTAGTATATGGCAGTAAATTTCCAAGCAATATGAATAAAACTAGCCATATTTCACAACATCTCTACCTGTTTCATGTTCATTAAAAACACACAACATAAGAATATTTGAGTGTATTGCCAGGAGGAAGTGAACATGTTCATAGGTATAAGTTTAGAAATTGGAGGGCAGCATGGAATACACGTGAACATAGAAGAGAAAATCTGGCTTTGGTAGCATGGAACATAGCCAGAGCTAATCAATCCTGCTTCCTGGGCATTTCTGTTGCTCACTACAGTCCATGCTATAGACATACTATGCACATGGGTATGCATAGCATGCTGAATCTATAGGGTCCTCCTGTTTGGGAGATTCCGGAGACAAATGTTGAATTCCTTTTCTGAAAAGCTGTTCTAAAACAGCACTCATCATTCCAAATTTGTCAGTAACCACTAAGATAACTCACCAACTGTCCCAAATATAAGAGCTGTACTTGTTAATGGAGATGGGTAAGAACCTTCTTGACGTGATGTCGTTTACCTGCTGAATCATAAGGTCTCCATCCTTCACATCAAATTTTCTCTCTTTGCTACAAGGTACATCTTCAGCCCTGACACATTCCTCATTCTTTTCATCTTCTTGTCAATTGAGTAGGGGGCTAAATTCTATCAGAAAAAGAATTTGCCTGAAAAAAGGCATGCAGACATCAGAAAAACTAACCAGGCATTTTTTCCAAGTCTTTCATTCTGGCCATTGAATGGCATCAAACCTCCAGCAAGCCTGTACTATAGCATGCTTACAGATGCTCAGCTGTCTCTAATAGCTTCAGGCATGGTCTCATGTCTCTATATATGTGAGAGAAGAAAACTGAATATGCACTTTTTTCTAAAGAAAGTCTGCAGAGATAACTAAAGCAGCTGGGTGTGCAGCTAAACTTCAGCTCCCCAGTGAGCCTCAGATGCTTTATTGTCCCAAGTGGAATCCATGAAAACCCACTCCCAGCACATGGCTGAACTGAAGAGATTATCCAGCCTAAAAACTTCCTGCTAAGTGGCTCCTCTGCTCCTCACTCCTCTTGCACCTCCTCACAGTTGCAAAATTCTGTCCCTCCCCCCAACCAAATCTGGTGGTCAGCTCTCCTCTTAGGTGAGCTAACTCAGCTCATCTAAACCACCAGGAATGATCTACTTTTTCCTATTTCATTTTCTGGTGGATTAGCACACTGTAGTGCCTCACCAAGAAGCTGGATGAGGTGCAGAGTACTCAGGAGGGTACGAACTATGTGCCTGGGCCCGACTGACGGAGTGTGGGACAATTCCCTCGTGGCAGCAGGCTGGCAGATCACTGCGGTCATGTTGCCCCGCTGCTCCCAGAGCCATCACCATGTGGAAACCGCCATCACTGTCAAGCCCTTGCTGGATCACAAACACAGAGCTCATCATTTGCCTTTGCCAGACATAACTAAATTAACTACTCTGCTACAACAAGGGATTAGCATGGCAAACCCCCAAACCTCTTGAGAGCACCCACAACATCTATGATTCCCAGTGCAAGAGAGAGAGAGAACAGATCAAGATTCTTTGGAGAGTGACAATTTATTTACCTAGGACCTAGATTTTCGAATGTGTTTAGACCCTAGACAGAATTTCAATGCAAGTAACTAACCAGGTCAGGTAACTTTAAATATTCAGTAAGACACCGTATTGCACATTTTCAGACTTAGAATACCTTTGGGAAGTTTGACTTACTGTTCCACAGGACCATGAATGTTTGTTTTTTCCAAAAATATCAGTTTGTGATTTGACAGTTTATTCTGCAATGAAATATTTTGCCTCTTTAGATACATCTTACAGATACTTAGTATATTACCAAATATTTAAACTTCTTCCTGTTCTTCAGGAAATAAAGCAGTTTGCTACTTCTCTCAGTTTTATCAAAAGTGTAGTAGACCTAGTAGTTGAGTTAAGATGACCGAAGTCATTTTATAGCTTCAAAACACTTACTTCTAGACATGCAACCTCCAAAGGGCGCATATGGGTCTCATGGACTCATCTAAATGAATTCATTTAACCAAATCTAGGGGAAGTTCTTCGCTCATGTACACCTCCACAGTCCTACTCAGGAATTGATTCCGTCTTTTAAAATAGCCCTCTTTCCCTCCTTTTCATGCCTGTTTGAAACTAGTTTCTATGTAAGGTGATGTGGATACGGATGCTACAGTGTTTGACACTCCGTAAACACCTAAAAATAGAAAGATAAACTGTAACTCTTTTCTTCTGCCTGACAAAGTCTCCAATGCTTTCTTTAGCACTTCTTTGGGAGTTTGTTCTGCCAACTTTAAGCCAGTTTCACATCTCCTTGCAGATTCTAAAGGTCATATTAAAATCTGTTTCAGCTAAATACCTTGTTTTCTTGAAGTCTGCCTAGAAACTGGAATGTTATACCTTGGCGTCACAATCTGATTCCTCCGAGGAGGATGCCATACAACTTGGAGCCCAGGACTCTTGCTATTTAACTGCAGGAAAGCTCCTCCCGGAGAATGTGGAGGATGTCTGAAATTCAGCAGCAATAAAGACTGCAGGGGAGCTGCACAAGCAGCACTGAGAGCTCAGATTATTTCCCCTACCCTGCAATTACCTTGGACACTTAAAAATCCCTGCTACTTGGACATCAATAGTTTTGCATTCAAATCCCACTGAGAAGCTTTGAACAAAAGATTTCAGAAGCACTGATGAAAAACATACAACAGAAAGCCTAGAAATAACAATAATCCTATATTTGAAAGAAATTAAAGATACACTTTCTGTCAAGCAGATCTTTACACTCATAAAGAGTACAAATTCAAGTCCCTATTGCAGCTACTTCTCAGATCCTGGTTCTCTGAGCATTCAAAACAATTATCCCCACCAGTTTTACAGTGTGCATTGGCACTTGTGAATCTATATGCACATTTGAGATACTTTAATTCATTTTCAGTATCTACATGTGTGCAGTTAAGAGCAAATCCTAATGCAAACAAACTTATTAAGTTGTATATGACATGTCTGTACCAAATAGATTCTACAGCTGTGTAACTGACTGATACTGCACATCACTGCTTGTAAATAACCGATTAAAAGATGAAGTTCTCTAACTGAATGCCCAGAGAATAAAGTGCAGTATCTGCTAGGTAAAGCAAGACAGACAGTAAGATTTGTTTATGAGCAGAAAACCAGCTGAAAACCAGCAGAAAGGTATTACCTGATTTAAGTTGCATTTGGAACATGTATTGGCCACTTGATTTTATTCAGTGGGGCTAATTTCTAGAACTGAGGCTGCAGTTTGGTGTATTCTACTCTAGAGCTGTGTGAATAATTGATTTTCCAGCCAGCTGGCTAAACTGACTAAAAAAGAAAAACAATTCTCAGGTCAATCCAAAGTGAAATTCTCCCCCCCCCCCCCCCCCCCAAGAAAAGAAGCTGAAAAGAATTCTAATAAAACCTCAAGGTAAAAGTTAAAAAGAGTAAACTTTAAAACAAGAACATGTTGAAATCCTTATTCTCAACCTCCATCCTACTCTTAAAATATTACTTTAACAGGAAAGATACTCTGTGTCTCCCTTTCAATCCGCAGCCTTCCTATTGAATTGGCATGTAAACGAGGCATCAATTTTTTTTTAATCTAGTAAATGTGTAATAAAGCCAGATCATGCAAAGCTTGACATCAGTCATTCAAACAAAAGCACTCTTGAGTAAGCTAGCTACCACTCATTGTCTTGTTTGGATAGCAATCAAACTACCGGATAAACAGAATAAATAATTTAACAAATACTTCTATGTCTAGTACCCGTGATTCTACAAATCACTATCAACTGTTAATACTGTTATATAACAAAGATAAGGATTAAAACTGTATTTGGAAGACAACAAGCATACGATTAAGGCAAAACAGAAAGGTACCGATTACTTAAATAATCTAATTTATGTTACTATTCCTCGGTTTACAAATTAAGCTAAGCTTCTTTGTATATCTATGCATGCAGTCTACAAATGTTTAAGACCCCTTTCCAGGTCATGGAAAAATGGTTCAAGTTGCTCAAACAAATCACAAAAGTATACAAACATTCACTGCCTGGCACTTTAGGAAATATCCTGAAATAAATCACCCAAGACAAACTACTGAAAGAACGCAAAAGTACTAAAATGGCATATTAGAAGTGTTCTCCCAAATTACATATGGTTCACAGAGGTGTCGCATATAAAATTTAAGACTTGAGGGCTTTAAATTGTATAAATAGCAAGTAGGACTAATGACACCACAGTCATTGAAAGTGAAGAGCTTGGCATATCTTAAATAATTTTGAGACCTTACTATGCAACCTGAGAAAGACAGATCAGCTTCATTGGTAAAATTTTCAGAAGGTATATTTACAATAGATGGAAAAAAGATATCTCATCTACCACACAGAAGCAGGAGAAATGTTCCCATAAAAGGTTCATCCCAAGAGAATTAGCAGAGCAAGCAGATACTATGCTAAAAAAGTTAGATAGTTGGCTTGGTTACATAGCTAGAATCTTTCAAGGTTGTTATAATCTCTCTGCTGCACATGCATGCAGTTTCCCCCGCTCAGCACAAAAGAGCTAAATCCTGTCTGGGACTTCAAGATGTTACTGCAATACAAATTAAAAAGTAAATACTTTTACCAAAAGCTTTATACCAAGAGCAGTTTAGCATGTTTTTAAACCATTTTGCTGTCTGTTGTCTCCCTAAAACACTTAAAATTCACTATTACTTTGAATTGTGATTGTATCAGGGTTCACAGACCGATTCTAAGTAACAGGTTGATGGGGATTTGTAATTTCTACTGCCAGCACTCTCCTATCAAGCGTGGAACAAATAACTTCAGAAGACTTTCCTGGTGTATACATGTATTTCATATGTGGTGTGAAACCAAAATTTTATCTCTTGTGTTAATTGAAGATTTCAGTTCAGTGTATCAACACAGTACCTGCTCCAGTAGCTGTAGAAATGCTCTGAATGCAAGGGAACCCACAGGACATGGCCACTACATTGCCTCCTGTAAAAAGCTTAAATCAAGACTGCCTAAAAATCCCATCTACCCTGGCAGCAAGCAATACGAGAATCATTTCCTGCAAGATATGATTTTTCTTAGCACAAGTAGGATGACCAGAGCCCGATATTGTATTTATGAAGTGTTTCAAAACCCTCACAGGAATCCTTAGGAATGCAAAGCAGTAGCACTTCTCTGACCATGTGGAAAGAAGATTTGGGTGTCAGACCTCCTGCAGCAGAGTGTTCTACTCCTTACACATTTTTTTTTTTTTTAAATCAATCCTGGCCAAAATGATTCAAGCCATTTATACTTAAAAGGAGGCAGAATCAGAGTATACACTTAATTTCAGCTCTACCTTTTCTTCCTTACTTAACAGAGCACAATGTGATCTCTACTTAGAAATACGCATTTTCAGTAAGAAAGTAATTCCATAGCTAGAATAACTGAAGGTAGCAATATATCACCTTCTTTCCTAGATAAAAATACAGTCAGCTCCCACCCTTGTTCATACAGAAACATCCCTTAGGGCCTATGCCCTCTGGTTTCTTTCAGTCTTTTTAAAGGTCATGGTCTGACATTTCCAGTGTTAGAAGTCATTGTCTTCCTTTCTGTATGTGTGTCTCTGCTTATGCATTATTCCCTTCTGGTCACAAGGCCCAAGCCAACAAATTACTGCTTTGTAAGAAGAGCAGATCTGGTAACTGCACTTGAAGACTGATTAAAATTAAGCCAAGGCAACTCAAGAGCTATACTAAGTACAGATGTGTCCACGCATTAAAACCCAACAGTCAGCAGGAAACAGGAAGTCAAAAGACAACATATCCTTCTTTTTTTCCTCCCACTTGAATTGAAAGTAATAAAAATACCAGTCTCATTCACAGACTAATGTAATTCAGCCCTTTTCTATAACAGTAAGTGCTGTACTATCATTTATTATAAATACCTTGATTTAAATCCTGAGACTTCTCCTTGCCCTTCACTACATCCTGACCAAAAAAAGACAATAAACAACTCAGCTTTCTTTTAAATAGGATTTGCAGCTTTTACATAACATACCCTCCCTTTCAAAGGTATTTTAAGTGGCTAGATCACCCAGGCATGAGGAGTTGCTCTTTAAACAAAGACTGAGGAAGAAAGCCTGTGTTTAGCTAGAACCCACACCAGCAGGTGGTTTGGCTAATTGCACGACTTCCCAAAACCCCAAGGCTGCTCTAGATTCAACTAGTCTGTGAGGGCCTTCCATAAACTTCTTTGCTCTTACATTTTTCAGACTACTATGCCTTCCAGTGATGCCTTTCCTGACACAACCTTTTGCCCAGAGCTACTCCAGAAAAAACTATGAGAAAATTCTCTGAAGTGTCTACCTCCCACTGAAACACATAAACAGTACCACAAAGCAACCACATGGCAACGGGCCACAGCAACACAGAAAATCAAGGAATCTCCATATCAAATTCTTCTGAACAGGTTTTAACAGTCCCACTAGGGAATAGTTAAGAGTTGCAGGATTTTTTTGTTTTTTCTATTTTTGCTTGAATTAAAATTGCAGAAAGGTTGTTCTCTGGAAATTACTGCAGCTGTAATTAGAGAGTATATCAAATATGTTGCCAATTAGCTTAATTGGTGTGCCAGCTGATTGAGACCTGAGTGGGAAAGGTGTCACATTACTTAAGGGGGAGAATAAAAAAAGTAAAGACCAAAAATTCTCACAAGCTTGTTAAGAGAAGGAAGGACTAGAGGAGGTACTCGACTGCACTCTGTGGTTCAGTAACAATCTTCAAAATCCTACTTGAAGCAAATAAGCTCTTTAAAGAGAACAGCTGTAGTACTACCTCACTGAATCCTACACTAGTGCTAGAATAATGACCTTTTTAAAACTAGTCCTACTATGGTTTCATCAGAAGACAAGTTGGAAAATTGCAATGATTTTGCTTCTATAGCAGAAACCCTGATGTGAATTGTGAAGATATTTAGCTTCATCAGGAAAGATGTAAGAGCTGAAATTTTAGGCGCTGCGTATCAACAACAGAGAGCTCTAACACTGGACAATAGAAGTTCTAATATTCCTTAATGCCCATCAATTCTGGAGTTACAGACAACTAAAAGGTTACAGTAAAGTACTGGAGAAGTATTTATGTTGTCCTTAAAATTAATTTCTTAAAGTATATCAATAGGATGAATGTCAGATGCATTTGAACTTTAGTGAGCACTGTACATTTGCTGACCATCAACTTTTGGGATTGCATATATACATACACAAATGCTCCCATCATAAATATGGAGTATTATATTAATATCCAAATTATCACTTTGTACAGGAGAAGAAACTGTTGTTGTTGTTCTCTATTTTCTACAGGAAGAGCAGTCTGATGTTGTTGGTACCGATTGTTAGAAGTAAAACAAAGTACAACTCCTTTAATTACACAGCTTCTAAAGCTAAAAGTCCTGCCTCTGCCTTTAGTGAGAAGAGATTTTGGTGCAATTAAGCTTGACTGTGGTTAAATTTATTCAAATGAAGCCAAGAATGAATTCACTGACTCAGGAAAGATTACTTGGCATAGGGGAAGCAAAGATCAAAATCAGACAAGCAGAACCTTAGAGATGACAGTGCTCCATGAACCTACTCAGGAGTCTATTTCTCCACATCTTATACTATGTTTATAATTTATATTCTGATTTGAGTGCAGCTACACACAATAGAATTTTCCTATGACTGCCCACCTGTTGGGTCTTAGCATCTCAAGACAAGATAAGAAATTCTATTTTAGTCAAACCAAATCTACAACTGTTTTGATCTCAAACCTGAAACTATGGCCAAACATAGTCAAGATCCAGAAACAAACAACTCCCCTTTGTTTCAGCCTTAACTAGGTGACCTCCCTCTGCACTCAGAAGTCAGTGAACTAAATGTAAGTAGTACTTGAAGACAAAGAATATAATCAAAGCTACAAACCATGGGGGCTTTGTCTCATGCATAATGTCTCTTGACCAAAATACAGCTCAATTAACATCATCTCTTCAAGTATGTCTTAATGATTCTCAGTCTTTTATAGTGCAGATCAGTTAGCTGGTCACTGTACCGTTGTGGGATTAAGTTTATGTAAAGATGTTATCCTGTGTTCAGTGGCCTATATGATTTTTTTGCTCTCTGAACAACTTCCAGTGGACAGATGTTAACATCATGCAGGACAGCAATCAAAGACAGAGGGTAGAAGAAGTGATTCCTTAATGACAATGTTGCAGCAATTTGTTGAAGTAGCATGTGCTTATACCATCAATGAAGCCATATAATATTTTTATTAATAAAGTTAAAGGAAAACAAAATAAAAATCAAGCTATGTATTGCTATACCCCAATGAAAACTAATGGGAAAAATAAATGGATAATAAATTTCTATTTACAGTACTCCCAGCTGAAGGTCACATATATGCTACTCAAAAAACTATACCACAGTGCATACCAGATACAGGAATGGAAATGATCTTACCAAGAACAGAACAGTATTTGCTAATGTGTAGCACCTATTTCTGTCTATAAGTGAAATTCAAATGAAAAGAACTAAAGAAGGCAAATGTATCACAATTAGTTGGAAGAATAACAAATGTCCTGCCTACAGCCTTTCGATCTTCCTCTGAAAACATGGTATTGGTCAATTCTGCAAGAAATTTCAGAGATGCTGTTGGAACTTTCACCTTTCTTGACAGTATTACTTTCCTGATCAAGGTGTAAGCATTAACTATTCATATGAATAATTCTATTCATATGAATAATGTCCATTTTAAAATTTCGACTGCTGTGTAACAACCAGTTTGAATTACCGTCTGGAAAAGAGTACATTCAGCATGTCTCATTTACCTGCTTATCTAAAGAGGAAGCAGCCACACAAGATAATTCAGTGTATACAGCGGTTTGCTAATACGGAAACTATGTGCTGAGTAGCATTTACTCAGAAGCTTTCTGTAGCTTGAAATCTGAACATTTAACACAGCAGAACAATTTAATTTTCTTGGGCACAGTTTCTTACTCACACAGGTGCTCTTACAGGAGAATTTACAGTGTCCATTATCTTCTAACATCGGAAGCAATGAGAAATGACCATGCAAGAAAAGACATTATAAAAGACTTCACTTCATCTGAGATTTGTGGGAGTAGGGCTCCAGCTTAAGCATCAAAAACAAAGTTCAAAGTCCAGCTGAAAGAGGATCTGCAGGATGACGGTGTGTAACTCCAGGAGCCGCCCGGCACATTTAGACCAACACTGACTGCAGATGTTACCAGCCATTATACCAAACCATTTATCTTGCTTAGTGTCTCTGAGTAATGGAGAGGACACAGGCATTGACAGACTATGGAAGATTCATTACCTTGGCTGCTGAGGAGGGGAGTAAAGCACAAACACAACGCTTTTCATCTCGCTTTGACAGAATGGCAGGGGAATAAGTAAAACATGGTCAATACACTCCTGGGAATAGATGACTGTTGGTTCACTAAGAAGTAAGCACACTTTTTGCCTTAGGCTGGAAAAGCAGCTCTTAATTAGAATCAGACTGTGCCGCCACATTCATGAGGTAGGGAACTACATTGCGAGTAGTTCAACGGATGTCAGCCAGGCCACTTGACAAGTAAGGCCCCAGTCTATTCTGATTTCTTCACAGTTCAGTGGTATTTTCCTCTCTTTTGGGCATTGCGAACCTTTCAACTTTGCACAAGTGGATGAAGAGTGCTAGACTGATGCAAGTCCTCTCTTTACCCCAAGAGCCTACATGTCATAGGCAATCAATGTACACTTTCCCATGTCAACATGGGCAACAGGTTTCACCCGCAGAACAGAAGCAGGACTCTGATCTCTCCCTGATACATTTCTCATGGACGTTCACTCATAATCCGGATTGTGCCTATTGCATAATCTATTTACAAACGCTTCAAAGCTGTTACTTTTGATCTGTTACTTCATGAGAAGAACCATCAAGATGCAAACATTTAGTAGAGAAAATCAAGACACATTCTCTGTGTAAAGGACGTACAATCTAAATAAATTGTGCCTTCTTAATGTCAGGACAGAAGTTACTAAATAGTAGCAAGATATGGGATTACTGAATTTCATTGGATTAAAGGGCACACTGCAGGATTCAGACCAAAGCCGAAATCTTAGCTACATTTTATATTTACTTCACCAGGGAGTGAAACTTGGGAGCAACAGGATTGTGCAGATCTGCAGTCCTTACTCATATGACCAGAACAAGGAGTTCACTAGGAAGGAGCTAAGCAATAGCTGCAGCATTTGAAATGGCATGCATAGTGTACTACAAACTGTTCATGCCCCACATCCAACAAAGACAGTAGAAAAATATCTTTATAGGAGGATCACCACACAGTGATGTAAGATTATTTTTACTGAAGTGTCAGTGTGATTATTTACCTACCTGCTTGACTGCCTTTCCCGGTCCAGCAGATCTCCATCACCCCTCAGTGCTAATATCCTGCCCCGCTACCACTGCTCAGACTCCCTAGTTGGGTGAGTTCACAGATGCTCAACCTGCCCTGGCTGACATAACTGGATACCAGGAGCTCCTTTCAGTTGTACCAAAGAGTCCGTAACTGAAAGACACCTGAGGAGGAGAATTAAAGGCAGGACTGGGAGGTCCTGAAAGAAATGTCCAAAGAAACAACAGGATGAGGAAAAACCTTTATGTCGGGTTTCTTTCGCCCTCGTTTAAGTTAACAATAAAGGGACACCGTGGTGTAACGGGCACCTTAGGATAAGACATTGTGCACATAAACCGCACTAATTAGCACATCCTGGAAGTACATACAACATTTACAAGCACATATACTCACTGAACCAAGAGAAAACCCTAGTTTCAGAATGGAGTAATTAAACCCAAAAGCTAACCCAGTTTCCAAACCTCATACATGGAAGCACCCTTACAGCAGCAGATTCAGTCTTGAAAATGATCAGCTGCAGTTTGCTTTAATGATCCCCTATGTAAAGAAGCTACTGAATGCTGGTAAATGCCATACTGGGTGGGAAACTCGTTCTGACTGCTTGAAACAGGACAAATTACTCCGTTAGCTGTGCCGAGCGCTTAGGAAGTTTGAGTCCCTGTCACAGATTCTGCTGTTCCTAGCACTCTGCCGTGGAAACCAAGGCTAATTAACAAAGAAGGCAAGAGCTGGAGCATATTTAAAGGTGCACAGGTAGATAAATATACTTTCTACATGCTGGAAAAATTCAAGAGATGAAAAGGATAAAACCCACTGTAAGCCGGCATACAGTGGCAATCTGTCAAAGGTGCTCTAACTTCATTATCGCCTCCAAAGTACAGTTCTCCTGTAGTGTGTTTCAGCCATGAACGTAGCCTAGGAAGATTTTAAAACAGGTTACATAAAAAAGTGTCTTGGCACAGAGCCATGGTTTTATGCTCTCAACCCTCATTTATGTTACATTTGGTTTCACTGTACCATTCTGCTTTTAACAATATCATGGATAATACATGAAAATGTTTCATAACTTGGTAAGATAACCAAAATTCTAGCATCTACCTAATGAGCCCTATAATTGGGTTGTAATGAATTTTATATCACACTGGGTAACTTGAATGGTGCAAGAGGCATCGGAAAAATATTTAAGGAACAATTTCTAACCGCTGAATTTTCAAAAAGAGGGATCATAAATGTAAAAATCATCTCTAGTTTACTCAAACAGTTATTACTCCTGACAGCATTCAATTTAGGCCAAGAAGGTTACTCATGTGAGTGAAACTGTCACAGAAGGAAGGCAGCAGAAATAGGCCCCAAAAGGTGATGGTGAAGATACTTAGAAAGCTTTTCCTTGTGTGATATCCAGCTGAAACTGTGTAGGCAAGACTTCTGTGAAGAAGTGGTTTATTTTAACATGACAGGAAAGCCTTGGAGTTCTGAAAAAGCTAACATCCACTTTTAAAGATATTTTCCACTGTTCAGGATTGGGGCATAAAAGTCAGAAAAATAATGTCTCTATTCTTTACTTGCTTTCTATCTTTATTGATGAACATTACCTCATCTGGATTACAATTGGGAAAACAATTAAAAATGAAAATAGGCCAACCAAATCACAGACATATTTTTAGATCTCCTAATTTGCTGACAAACTTCTAAAAAAGAGGAATAGCAGGTGACAACTAACAAATAATGTGCTTTCATTTGAAACATTATTTGCAGTAAAATTCATGAAATTCAGACACTTAAGATCACTTTTGTGAGTACTCAGAAACTGCCTGAATGTTCTGAAATACAGTTAATGACTTAATAAAAAAGTGAAGGCCTCCGTATTTATTCATGCAAGAGTAAGCTTACTAAAAAAAATAAAAAGAAGAAGGGCTTTTCACAAAGGTCCAAGAGCTACCTATAGCCATTTTCCAATAGACATCTAGGCAAGATTTTAAACTGCTGAGCACCCAAAGCTACAGCCACATTTTCAGCAAAATGCAGCAGGTATCTGAAAAAGTTTACAGTGCCCAAAAGGCCTGCAGCACTTCTGGATAGATTTGCAAGAGAGGTTACCATGAGGGATGCTACGCAAACAGGACCAGCACACTGACTGGTGCTAATGGGTGGCTCTAGCCCCTACCCTTTTCTCCAAGCCACTGCCTTGACACATCCCCAGCTGGGACTGAATCCATGGTAAGCAGTGAACTCTTGAAAATAGTTCAGACTTTTAAAAATACTACTGCTGTAGAGAAAACTCAAGCCTTGCAGATGTTTCCTTAGATTTCAGAGCACATTACTGCATGGATTCTTTTCTACATTAGATTTTGATCACACTCTTTTTTTAATTCAGAATGCATACTGCTGGCTTGCCAAAAACAACCCCCAAATTCAGGGGGATACAAAAACATACCACTGAGGAAGTTATTAATGTTCTGGTTTTCTCATTTGCACAAGTCAGGATCTGAGGATTCTGCAAAGATTTTGTCACTTTGAGCTTTTTGTATAATGCTTCTTGTCTTAAAAGTGGGTGGCTACAAGACATGAACAGAACTCTGTAGTTTCACTTTATAGGACTTTGTATAAATATCTTATTTGGGTCTATCATGCTATGGGAATTTCATATTAACAAAGGATTTCAAAGAAAGGTGGATGAAACTCAATTTTGTGCAACTATATGTGGTTCTGACGCATGCAGTCAAACACTATGGCCTGATCCAAATCTCCACAGAGCCAATTAAAAAGGGTTCCAAAGGACTTCATCATCTTCATATCAGCTTCTAGATTTTGTGCCTTGACACAAGCCAAGACACGATTGTCACAGAAGTGCTCCATATATTCACTGCTTCCCAGAGAAGTTCCACGACGTCAAAGTGGGGTAGTAGCAAGAAACACAGCGGTAGGCTTATCCAGGAACAAGGGAGTCAAAACGAGTAACTGTTACGACAGGCATACTCTGCGCTCGGTTGGGATTGCCTCTGAAATAAGGCTTTGCCTTTCTCTGGGTTAAGGAATGAATTGTGCCTTTCTGTCAGGACTCTCCCTTTATACCTGCGAAATACTCAAATGTTGGGATCAGGAAATCACGTGACTTACAAATTCCTCCACTTTCCCCGTACACATACGAAATTAAAAACAAAATCTTCCCACTGACAGTACTGTTTATGTTACCGGGAAGTTCCATTCCTGCAGTTTATGAATAGAGTACAACTGGCTTTACTCAGCTCTCCTATTTTATACAGGCCTGATGCTTGTACAACCTGGCAGCTTTTTAGCTCAATCATATAAATGTCTTAATACCCTGCATTGATCCGGAATCAACACAGTTGCCGACACATGGATAAAAAGCATCTGGAGAATTTGTTGGTTGTTATTTCAAGCTGTTTATTATTCCTTGAGGACTCATATGAACACTCAGAACTATCATGCCTGCATTAATACTGCTCTCCTACACCTCTGGGTACAGTAACACTGTACATTAAAGATGCTTTAGAAAATTGTTTGCGAGTTGATATTGCACTGGGATTACTTTGTACGGTCCGCAGCTTTGAACTAAATAAATACTGGGAAACTGCATGCTGTGAGGTAGGCAGTCTGAACTCCTCTGTCTGGCCTCTGGCACACGGTTAAGAATAAAACTAAAGCATTGATATTTACAGTTATATTTTAAATCTTGGATTCGGCAGGCCTGTGATCAACAAAGACTCAAGGAACATTGGTAATGCTGGGCTTACAGAATAACATAGGAAAACAATGGTGAAGGAGCCTTTTGTGATGTGGGAAAGCTGTTCCTGTTGCCCATATGGAGGCAGAGATCCCCTTGATTATCTCTGCGGAGCAGTATAGCAAAGAAACATGTCAAAAGCCACCACGAAGGAAGAGAGCAAAATGAGGGAGAAGAATCTTGAGAAGTGGAAGAGACAGTCCCCAAAACATTTCTTGCTCATCTCTCTCCATTCTAGCAAGAGACCATCAGCCACTACTATACGAATAACTTTAAGTCATGCAGTAAGACAAATGCTGTCAGGTAGCACAGATTCTGTTGCCATTAGGGAAAACTGGAACAAGGGTGGGAGCAAGAAAAATCAACATGCCCAAATCAAGACATATTAATCCTAATTCCATTATTGCTGCTGAAAATAACTTCATGCTGGAACGGGGCTGAAAGGAAAGCATATTGTACTGGTTTTTCAAGACAAATCTCAGTACAAATCAGCACAGTCATAAAGCAAAATACATTTTTATAAAAGTATTGAATACTAAACAAAATTGAGCAAATACAACTTTAGAGCCCTGCTTATGGTTATTTAAACAAAAAAAATTTCTACTAGTGACCTGACTGACTAGGCAAGCAATTCAGTTCTCCTTGGTCAAGCAAGCAGTCAGCAACATATTTGAGACTGTAACTCCAAGTTTTTTGTCTCAAAAGCTGTACACTCATTCTCCCAAACCAAGTTCCCTCCAAGCTACAGCTGTGAAATCATCACCAACTGGATAAAGGAAGCCTCGTGCTTCTAATGAAGATCTTTTAGAAAGCCTTCGTTAGACTCTAATGACGAGAGATCTCTGACTCAGTTGTTTTCTAAGCAGGCAGCTATACGTTCTGGAGGACAATCACGAGATACAGAGCTTCCCCCAACACTCCCCCTTCTAACTTCTTTACTTCTGAAAACCACACAGACAAATTCTGTGGTCCATATACACACAAGCCTTGTGTGACACCAAGTTACTGAGACTTAAATGTTATCCCTGAGTGCTAGTGCAGTCATATCAACACTACTGAGCTAACTGCAAGATTCACCTAAAATAGCTTTTTTCAGGTTTTCTTAGGAATGTTTAGCTTTTTTCTTATAAATGTTAAACTTCATCCAAACAGGGTAAAAACAAAATCCTGTAAATGGTGTAACACATACAGATTTATTGCAGTCTGCTGAAACAAATATAATTATTAATAATAGTAATATTTAAATAATTAAGTGTGTTTGGGAACACAAATACCTCATGTATTTGGAATGAAATCAATACAGAACTCAGATTATCAGCTACATTATATCAGTTTAATTTGCGAGTGCCCTATTCATTAGCATTGGAATTTGCTGACTACATCTTTGAAAATATACGGAATAGTTCTTGCATTCTTATAATGTTGTGCCCCCAGTCAAAACAAATTGAAACCTAAAGCCAACCCACAGACAACAGCAATTTGTGGTTTTGTAATGCACCTTCCCCAAGTGTGAAACATGCTTACTGCAAACAAAGTACATAGAATCACTTCACCGGATATACCAGGCAAAATGCTTTTGAAAAAATCAGCAGAAGAACCAAAACACCTTTGCTTTTTTTGGCTTGAGCATCATTTTTCAATAGAGATTAAGAGAGGCTGTAAAATTCAAAACTGATTTCACATTGCAAACACAGAATATTTCATTTAAAAGTTTTTAAAGTACTCAGATTAGCATTTTTGACCATAACCAGTTATACTGATTGCATATTATTTTCCAAATCCATCCCATCTCCATATTACATTATACCTGCGTGAATCCACAAAGGAAGTAGAGGCATTATACCTATGTGTCTATTTAGCCTATTATTAATCATATAAAAAGGGAAATGACAACAATTTGCCAGATGTTATTAAAATGTCCTTCTATCACCCAGCAAAGAATAAAGAAGCTACTATGTGGCTGCTAATATACAACACAAGTAAAATTACTGCTTCAGGTATGGAAAATGTTGGAGTCCCATACCTTTGGAAAGTCACTTTTCCAATACAGTTACTTGAGAACTGAATATTAAGGTTCATAGCTAGTGTTTCTTCCATACGTCAGCTGACCCAGGATTTTTGACAAGAAAACTCAATGCATTGAGTGAGCAGATGGAGTAAAGAATGTAACAATGTTCCCTTGCACTATTACAGTGCTTTACAATACAGCATTTTAAAGTATTTTTCATTACCAGTAGTTCTTTGAAACAAGCAAGTGTTAGATTCAATTTCAAGAACTGGACACAGAGCAGGCAACTGTCTCATAAGTCAGGTATAAAGCTCAGCAATTCCTAGGGCTTATACCAGATCCATGTGTGCAATAAGGGTCGTGTCTTACTTGACTTTTATGACACTGAGACTGCTTCCCATTTCCAAAAAAAGTCATCTCTGACCATTAATCCATTTGCCTCAGAGATAAGCCTAGATGATGGAAAGGTTCTCCATAGAGGTGTCTGAAAAAGTGATTTTATACTCGCTTTCACTTCCTGGCCACAGATTATATTTTTTCAATCTTTAGTATCTCTGTTTCATAACAGATTTTCCATTTCCCACTCTCTGCTGGCTATTTTACACCTGTAATATATATCATATCCATGTCTTTAAATTTGAGTATACTAGTTGAGAGTTCTCAGCAAGACATAACCCAATTAACTTCATCTGTCTGCAGGACTTACTATAGACAGAACTGTAAAAAAATTGGTAATTTCAGCCTCAGCACAGGTATGAAAGTGAACACAATTCATAGAGAGTATGATTTGGAAATCCAGATTAGAAAGACGTATCCAAAAATGGATAAAAAATAAACATGTAAATGGAAAGAACGTTTTTCCCCCCTCTCCATAAATACTTTGGCAATTACTTAGAGCTCTTAAAGAATTAAAGTTATCAATAGGGTTAGTCATAAATTAAATGGGAAAATTCTGGAAATCCAAGGCATGGTCTCCAAATTGCATGAGCAAAAAACATGCTTCAAAATGACTCTTAAGGTGCACTTGTACTCACATAGGTGGCAATACCAAAAAGTAAATACCTGAAGTGGTCTTCCCTACCCCCAAGCCAATTGTTTGCACAAGGTCAAATTAAATATTAAGCAGTTGGTCAAAGGAGAACAAATTAACCTGAGTGTCTTTAATGCTCAGATGGAGCATAGCCCTTTTGCACTTCCATCATTTCTGTATAGCTTTCCTCCAAAAATTTCTTCCATAACTTTTAAGGCATGGTGAGAGATAATACTCATGTTCACAGATTTCATATATCAGTCTGGGACTGCAGACTGTTAGCCAGAATTCACACCTTTCTTTGAATTCCTGCTTAAAATGTCCCCTTTCTTTTCCCTAATACCCCTATACCCTTCCACAGTTGCCTGTAATTTGTCCCACGTTTCATTTCAACTGCAACTTCCTAATGTTTGAGGGCATGCCTTATCTATGTTTGCAAAGCACTGCACAAATTAACAGTACTATATACATATTGCTAATAATAATAATTAATATTTACCCAGCAGAGCACAAGCTCAGATACAACATTCAATTCCAGAAAGGTCCTGCTATTTTACCAGAATCCCAGTGGGCTGACTCAAGGGCAAATATGCTAGAAAACTAGTTCAGGATCTTAAAAAAGCAGTTGTTCTGGATGATGGTTATCCCCACAAGATACCAAAATATGTATGTACCACCCTGTTACGTTACATCTTCACATTCATACACTGCGTTACACTGGTCCAGACAGCAGTATTTAGAGATGATACTCAACCGGCATATACATACTGTTTCTCAAAAACAGCACTACAGGACTCACCTGAAGGAACAAGCCATACCACTATATGGAGCAGTTTATAAATGAATCCCTAACAAAGTTAATTTTTTTCACATACCTTCCTACAGACAGTGCAAGTAGAAGTAGATATAAAAGTGTAAATAGTTCAGGAAAGAAAACTTAACTGTAAGGTACATAGTTTACCATTGATTCTATTTTATGGAGATTTTGATCTGTTTCTTCAGAAGTTACGAAGCACTAAGTAATTCCCTTATGTCTGCAAATCTTCAGCTTTTACTCTTCAGGCAAGGACAACGTCTAAAGTAAATGTGCTAGGCACACTGTCATCAGTAGTAGTAGTAATCAGAAAGAAATGGTTTTTTAAGTGTCTCCAGTACAGGATTTATTATCAAAATGAACATTTGGCTTATAAGAACTCACCAACGATTCCAGTACACTTGGGATTAACTGTATTACCAAGACTTTCTTTAGATCGAACATTAATTTAGCATAACCTCACTGAAATGCATGGAAATTACCAACCCTAGTGAATCTGTCAGGCTTCCCCCCCTTCTTTATTCCAAAATTATCATGGGAAAAGATGCCAAATATTAGACTGATGAACTGGTGGTGGACACCTGAAAAATGGAAAATTTTCAACTGGTTTTGAGAAGTTCTCTCAGTTTCATCACCAGCTGATTAACCTGTTCAAACAGAAATCATAAGCTGCATGCTATTATTTCATACAAGCAAGTTTCTGTATTTCTACTTTTCCCTTTCATAATCTCTAACATCTTACAGGCAGATATTCAAGCACTGATCTTGGTGACTAAGAGAAACATTTTAAAACAAAGTTAATATAATGCACTTATATCACCCCTATTTTCCTCCAAAAGGTAAATCATACTGCTACTAAGCACATAGCACAGTACCTAACTGTTCAAGCATATAGAAGCAGAAAAAAAAATGCAGTTTTGCAGTATTCAGAGGTATATCAAAGGAAAACAAATGGCAGAATTAATATTCATGTTGGGCTTCTATATACTTCTTCAATACTGCATTTTTACATTCAGCCTTATAACCTTGAAATGAAAAATGCAGGCTTGCGGTGAGGTTTACTCCATAGTGGCTACATATTAGAATAACATACACTGAAGGAGACTAGATAAGTTGCCTCAGTGCTTTAGAATAAGTTAAAAAAAAAAAAAAAAAAAGCCAGATACTAGAATAGCTTTACCATCTTAGAGATGACATCTTTAACTATGCCCCTTTATGAAGTACGTTGTCATTTTCAGATAAAGGTACTTAAAAGCAAAACATGTTTTTTGCACAATTGTTGTAGAACTCTTCTTTAATCAGTCACCCATTAGCTCTGGCTCTAGCAATTTTTTTCCAGAAGGAAAAAAAAAAGGGAGTTGGCATTAGATGAAAACTTCAGTTATATCATTCTCTCACAACCTAGAAAGAAATAGGTGCCAAGAGAATAAATTGTTTTTTCAAACTCTGTCATAATATATTCTTGCATTGTTAGAATGCCTTAAAAATACTACTAAAATTAAGAACTGAGCCTGATGTGAAAGCTTCAGCAAGTGAAGCTGACTGACTGGAGCACACTTTACCTGTAAACTGCAGTTAAAATGCATCTGTAAAGTGGTGGCTTGGTTTTGCCCTGCTTGGATTTTTAGAGATGGACTGGCACCTCACTGAAAATTTGTGGAGGAAGTGAAGGAGATACCCATCTTTATGCAAGACCGATATGAAAGAGGTGGTCTTCTCGATTCTCCCATAGCTTACTTGGGTCTCATGCAGCTCTTACTCTTATCTGCATCAGAAACATAAGAATGATCTAAATGTAGATAAAGATCCAAAACAAGGAAGCAGCAGCAGGTAAGATATTAGAACCAAGTCCTCAGCATCACTCCAGTAATGTTTTTATCTTTAACAGCAGTAGAACATTCTACACAAACAGAAATGCTATTAGGTGATCCTGAAAAGGAAGATTGCTTGGAGTAAATATATGTACTGTCTGTAATTTCAAGTTTGCAGATATCTTTCACAACGCTTCTTGTCTACACAGACCAGAAATAAAGCCAGTAGCTAAACAGTATAATCTGGCTTTGTGTTCTTACAAGACTCCTTACTGAGGATGCTGAAGGCATTATAATAAATGTTGTTGTCCCAACCAACATTGCAGAAAAATAAATAACAAGAAGTCAAACTGACAACATGGATTGTCATTGTCCTTCTTGAATTCCTTCTACCACCCAAAACACCGAACAAAAAATCATAAACAAAGCAATTGCACTTACAGGCTTAAGAGTTAATACCTCTCAAAGCTGTAGTTTCAGTTCCTTTTCCTCCTGTCTCAGAAAGAAGTAATTGCAATAACTCAGATGGAAACATTAAGGGTTCCTTTTTATTTGTCTTCAGGTATAAATCTTAAAGATTCAAACATGTTCAGGGTTGCCTCCACAACCACAGAAATGTGAATTATTTTAATAAATGAAAGTGGGATTTGTAGGTAAATTCATAACTTCTGAAAAGCACCAAATGCGAGACTGATGATGCTACCGCAGTAATCCTTCATGTGCACAGTACAACCATACTTTTAATCTTACCTATCAGCATTACTGCACAACATTTTCCAGTCTTTGAGAGTTTTGAGAGTTTTGGTAAAATGGGAAGAAATCCTGTGCTCATGCATGAATGATTCCAGCTGTTAGAAGAGATTTTCTGTGAGAGAGAAATACGCACGATACACAGATGGGCAAAGCTGTAGAAGGAAAAGACCTGAATCTGCTCTGCAGAGATTCCACAACCCAGGTAATATTGCACATGACTTCAGAGAGACCACCGCACCTCACAGGGCCTCTAAGGAAAAGAAATCCAGAGAAAAATCTTCTCAAGGTGGAACTAAGATAAACGGTGGGAGGGAGATATTCTGCCTCAGCCTCACAGAGAAATAAAAGGAAAAATAATGGCAAGTGTACTGTCTCCATCTCACTGATACCGCACTCTGCCAGAAGCAGTAAAATCATGAACTAATGGCTTCAACATATACTGTAGCAGCTTTCCAACAGCTGCAGTTTCATACACATTGGTGCCTACATCAACTAGGTGAAAGCCTATTTAGGTATATCTACCCATGCTGCAAACACACCTCTATTGGTAGAACAGATGCATCACAAATCCAGCAAAAAACCACACCTAGCAATAACAACGAAGACTGAAGTACTCCATAAAAGTCAACTAAATGAATACTATCATCTAAGGTATAATGAAACCTTTTCCTTGTTTGTTGTTTGTTTTTATTTTTTTGTCTCCTAATCCTATTCTTAACCAATCTGGAGCTAGCAGACAAGAATCACTAGCAAGTTAAGTTTCTTCACAATGGAATACACATATGTAGAAAACAGAGAAAGCACATCTATTAAAAATAAAACATGCAAAAGTTGCTTGCTGCATCCCCTAAATGATTAAAAAGGTAATCTTCATGAAGAAATGTGCCACATATTTGTTTGTATTAATGTTAATAGCTTGTTAACTAATGATAAATGTATGATAATTTATTCTAAGTGAAATGAGGTATGCCCTAAAGATACACTGCACAAATGAAAGCTTCTGCTCACATAGGTTTAGAGCATGTGCATTAATAACCACATATCTTTACAACAGTGAAAATGATTGCACGAAAGCGCTATGTTAAGGCAGATCAGGATGGAAGAACACCAAGCAGCGTAGGATCATCTGCAATGCTGTGCAAGCAGTAAAGTCTGCCACACTACCATTCCCAATGTTTCAAGGCCTAGAAATGTTAAACATCTAATTACTTCTTCCTTGGTTTCCAGCCATACATTCCAACTTGTAATGAAATGCTTTTTTAAAAGCTCAACATCTTCAAGGTTTTGCCCAGTGCATAAGGTGGTTCCTCTTTCATGCAAATGAGAGAATGAGTGTTTAACAGCTCGCCTCCTCGGAGTTATGAGACTGTTCCTCAACTCACAGAGCCACGAGTCAAAACATATGCTCTTATTCCTCTTTGGTCTCATTTCTCTAGTGTTGTTGTTTGTATTCTGGAAATAACTGTAGTCCCACTGAGACCAGAGCCTCACTATGCAAACAAATAGTTATTCTCTTTTTATCTTCCAAGATATTCTTGGTCTGGCCCAACACATTCCCCCTCAAACTCTTTTTGTTGTATAAAAAAGGGAAGGTGGCTTAACAAAACCAAATACGTGGTTTGACAACCATGACGTTTGGGATGTCTCCCAAAGTCACGTTCGAGGAGAAAAAGTTAGCTAGAAAATTTCCTTCACTCTCCGTAGGACCACGCAGGGCCCCTGAGGAAGACATCTGTAATCACCCATCAAAATCCTTCCAGTGCAGCAAACTCAGCAGATATGGAAAACTGAACCAATGAGTATGATCCAATAAATCCCACAGTATTTCTTATGGCACATAACTATGTGTAGAGAGATGATGCCATCTCCCCTTATGCTGAGTAGCCCCTTGACTGCATCTGGCATCATAAAACAGAAGGATGTCAGAATACTACTCGTCTGCAATTCTTGTTCCTACAATAAAGATTTGTGAAACACTGGAAAGCAAACACAAGCCTGGAGTTTTTCCTTTCCCTAAAGATATGTAAATGGGCAAAGCCATGTTCAGGGAAATTCAAGTTTAAATTTGGAATAAAGTGAGGATAGCACAGCTGTGATAAAACAAGCTATTTCTATTGAAGTTATTTTCAAAATAAAAAATAACCTTCCCCATATACAGACACCTATCTTCTACCTCTTCCCCTTTTTCCTCTGTGTACCCTCACACAGACACATTTAAATGGAGCAAAATGACTAGGTATGAAATAGCAGAAAACACAGCGGGAAAATTTAAATGCGGAATTTCATGAAACAAAATGTATCAATTCTAGGTGGTTATTTTTTCCTCTGATATACTCACTTCAGCAGACAGCGAGATTCCATCAACTTTGCTCTTGAGCTCTGTAAGCACATCTCTCTCCCCAGACAGATACAGGCCTCAGTGAGACTTACTCCTTCTTGAAAGTTCAACTATCTTCATACCCACTGAGCTGCATACAGATTTGCAGCATGTGGAGGCATTTAATTTGTGTTCTCAGCAGTGTAAAATCTATTGAATGCATTATTTTAATATACAGACTGGCTTGTCATTGTCTTTAATATTGCATCTCTTTTGGAGAGACTGGGTGACACTAAATTTTGCTTAAATTATGTAATGCTCTGGCCTATAGAGTAAAGACGAAGTTCTGAAAAGGCCAAAAACCATCAGTAGCCATTAGGTCTCCATTTTTGCCATAGAATATCTCTGTCATCCCCAAGTCTTCTGACCTCTCTGTAATATCCTTTGTCCAGTCATGCTCCATTTGTAACTTATTACTTGCTTGGATCAAGGACTTACTTTGGCAAAGCCCAGTCCTGCTCCCACTGAAGCCAGTGAGAGCTCTCCTTCAACAGGAACAGAAGCAAATCTGCACAGCCACAGGCATGCAGAACAGAGAACAGAGTCTGGCTGTTTTTCTTCTCCTGCCCTGCTCATGCCCCTCTCCAGATTAAGCAGATCAAATCCATATGTGAATGAGAGAGATGATCGTCGACCATTCTGCAGAGATGTAAATCACTGACCCATAGATTTACTCCTGCTGCTTGGCCAAGCTCTAGTGCAGCCTCAGCAGGAGCGAGCTCCTTTAACAACCAAAAATTCTTAGCAGGAATTGTCTCCTTACTCTGTGTAATTAATTCCTTGACAGCTACAAAAGGATAGTCTGAGTGCTAACATACTCTCAGACTGTGATGATTATGCTAATCTAGTCAAGAGAAAAGCTGTGCTGTGTATTAATCAAAGTCCTGAGCTCAAGTTCTCATTGTTTTTGGACTAAGTGATCAATATGGAGACACTTACTTGTCACAAGCACACAAGGACTCTACTGGGGTTTCACATTTCTCTTGTGCATGTTAATGAAATGCAACTAATGGAGGGTTCATCACGTGAGAAAGTTAAAATGGACATTTTATGGGGAAAAATTGCATTGTCAAGATGTACAGAGTAGACAGCCTAAGTGGTCTTTCACTTCCACGCCCTATAAAGTACCATGCAATATAAAAACACAAGACATAAATCAGCTATCTTTGGTGAAGGCTCTTTCTTAATCTCCTATGGAGCATTTGAACACTATTTCCATAAACCAAGATCCCCTTTCTCCTGTCTACTGTAACTTGCATTCGCAGAATGCATGAGCTGTTACAGTGCTACCTGACAGGAACACAGAGCACAAAGTGGCTGTATCCATCAGGCACTAAATACAGTGCTAATCATATAGGTAACATCTGTCCTGGTGAAGACCTCCTGCACTGCGATTCTGGGCTGGTAAAGCATTACTGCTGTATGTCACCTACTCTTGCTAGTCTTACACTACGAACTGGCTTCATGAATCAGTTTAAATCTCAAATTATTAAGAATGCACTGTTAACAAACCCCTATGCCTTATTATATATACAAATGGAAGATGGAAAACTGAAAAACAAATGACAAGGACTAGCTAGCGAACTAAGTCCTACTTCTAAAGCATAATGCCTGATTTAGCTTGGAGTATTTTTCTCTTAATGAAATTAACTTCAATCTCCAGAACCATAACACGGTTTTTGTATGCCATTTCTTAGATTATATAAATTACTCCATGGATTTCTGCTACAGAAAGCTTTACCCAGTACTCGGTTTCCAACAGGCTGTTCCCAGAAAGGCCAGTCACATTCAGAGCATGTCATCAAAAGGACAGCTAGAAGACCACAGACAAGTGGGACTTAGTAATGGTCTCAAAGCTGGGTACGTGTAGTGTAACAGTCAGAACTCACGTAAGTTAGGGAAAAATCCCAGCAACCTCCAAAGCTAGTTTTACTCCATTAAAGAAAAAGAAAACAGTGAAACTTTCCTCTGCTGCAACCGATTTCAAAACAGCTGCACCAAAAGTGAATTTTTAATTGCTGCTTCCATTTTTGCCTCGATCTATAAAAAAAAAAAGGAGGAGCACTTTAGGGCACTAAGGGTACTTTATTCTGCATTCTGATTACTGGTATTTCAAAACATATGAGCCATTCAGGAGTACTGCAGAATTCACTATTTCCCCTTTTTGAGGCTATACCGCTAGACTACAGACCACATCATAACATAGCTTATACACACACTGAAACTCTGGTATTCCTAGAGCAACTGGAAACTATCCCTAGCTCTCATGAAGCTGTTAGAATAATTAACTCTGTAAACCAGAGAAAATTCAGTGTGGCTAGATAAAACACAGTGAAGCAGGAACTTCTGTCACCCTGCCCATGTGCCCTTGTAGGACTGGCCCTTGCTGTGAGGTTCACAGTGTCTCTCAGCAAATCCTGCCCTGGCCCCTGCAGCCCCCAGCAAGGCGAAGCGCAGGATCTCCATCAGCACAGAGATCACACTCCTGTCTGTCCCCTCATTCTCTCAGCCATCTGAAAGATACATGACTGCTTTATCTTCCTCCTGCTTGTCACACAAATGGATCCCATCATAACATGGACAGGAAGGATTTACAATACTCTACAGCTTGCTATGTAGGTTAATAGCTGATTTTGCCTCCTGCTGTACATGAGACTCCCATTAGCACTAATAACTTATAAGATATGGGCAAATGCCTTCCCCAAAATCTGAATGAATTATCATTTCCAAAAACTTCTTTTGTTAGCAGTAAATCTCTATGTATTTTTTTTCCTAATACAGTGTATAGAGATCAATAATTATTATACTTAAGCAGCAGGAAATAAGAAGACTTATGCAGCCAGTCTTGTAGATACAGCCATTAACAAACTAATTAAAGGAACCATTAATAAATCCATCCCATCCCAACTGATTTCAACTTTTTCAAAGAATAAGGAAATAACCCAAAAGAAAAATTTGCTTTGAACATTGTGTTAGCTTGCAGGGCAAATGAGTGAACAGTATAAATTTTTTTTATAGTTTTGTCTAATGTATTTTCTTTCTCTCCCATTTATGCACACAAAACACTGTTTAACCACTACATTGGCTGAAGAGAATGAAGAAAGAAATGCAAAAGTCTGGCTGGCTTCCCCTTCTACTCATAAAAGCAAAAGCACTGAAATAGATGGGGGGGGGGGGGGTTGTGCAACTAAGAATGACTAGTATGAGTAGGATCTCCAGGATCGAGAGCAAAATTCTAAACCGGTATAAACTGACACAGAACAACGTATTTATTTCACCAATTAATGCTGGTAGCGAGAAATGACTGCACTAAATCTCTCAGGAATCAGATTTGTATTAGGTCTTCATTTCAAAAAGTTCTCCAAGAAATATCTGAATTCTCCTTTGAGAAAGAATAATCTCCCTGGACTCGACCTGGAGTTTACTGAAGTCATGGCAAATCTTTGATCCACGGATCTGGCATCATTGGATCAAATTCTTCTGAAGCATCTTTTAAAAAGATCTCAGGAATGCGTCTAGGAAATTATTATATAAGAATGTGTTTACTCACAGAGGTTTTCAGAAATTCTCTATTCTTAGGATGTGGTTTTATTTCAGTAATTCTTCAGTCTTCAGAGTCTTCTGAGAGCAACAGAGCTTAATTTTCTGATACATAGAAACAATAAGCAGGAATTCTCATACTGTAATTGGAGAAAACTAATTTTCTTGTTGTAAGCTACCTGTATATTAAACTACTCGTTATCTGGTACCATTAGTTATTTCATATATCGTCACATTTCCTAAAAAATAATTTTAAGAATATTTGCCTTTTAAAATGGATTATAACTCATATGAGCTTAACGAAGATATTTTCCCCTAACTAGAGATCTCAGATTCACTTTTTTGATACATCAAAAAGGTGAAAACATAAAATAAGGAATTCAAATGCGAACTTTGCTTAAGGTCATTCTTTAAGTCAGAAACAGAACAGATGCTAGCTTTCAAAGAAAAGAACATAGAAAGGCTTGCCATATTAGGAAGTAAAGCCAGGGAAAGCACATGTATCAAATATATGTGCTGTGAAAGCAGAAGTGACTCTAATTAGAAAGTTCTTCCTCCCGCTACAACTGAAGGGGATAAATTCCGTTCCCAGTTAAAGCAAGGTAAATCCATAGTAATGCCACAGAAACTGCTCTGCCTTCACATCACTATGACAAATAGCAGAATTTAGTCAGGGTTTCTTGAAAAACAGACAAAATACATATCTCTATGAGCGCTACATATGCACACACAGCATCCCAATTTATAAGATGTCAGTCATGTTTTAATCAGTGGAGGGTATGACTTAAGCTAGAAGACAATTCTTACATTGTTAATAAGACTTTATAAGTGTCTGGTTCATTAAATGCTCCCAGAATGCCCTGGCGCACTCGAGGGGCAAACGCAGACTGTGACACAGATTGGAACATTAAACCTGGAGAGCATTCAACTTTTGGACGTGGGAAAATGAAAAGCATAAGCAGAATTTCTTTTTTAAGGGTTCCTTCCTTTCTCCCTTTCATTTACATTCTAGTCTGAAACACAAATGCTAGAGAATTTGCCTTCTACCAAGCTATAAGCGGTCTATAACTTCATAGCAATCTTTGAATATTTTGTCCTATTTGAGAAACATGAAACATGCACAGAACGGTTTAATGCCACCTGCAAATGAGAAAGTCAAGTAAAATTTACAGTTCAGAGAGGCAAAACTCCAAAAGCTTTGGGAAAGGCTAATTTAATACATCTGTCATATACAATTACACAGCAAACTGTAATCCAAAACATCTATTTTTTCCTTTTCAGACATAAAAGAGCCAATTGCCCGGGCTTAGAATTAAACATCTGTTTCACAAAACAAAGATATTAACCTCCACAGTTTTTATGAACCAATAAAATTCGATCATTCAGCACTTCTCCGGAACAGTTACTTTCTCCATTACACAAATTGCTACAGTGGATTCCTGAGCATAAACTGCCATGGTGATTGAGTACTGAATTAGTATAGGATGCGGATGCTTATTTTTATAATACAATATATTTATTAAAAAAGGTTTTGCTGCTATTCTTGTTAATGGATACATGGCAGGAGCTGAGTCAAACAATGGCAGAGTCAAGTATAGTGTAAGAACCAAACACAACCAGTACGGTAGCCTAATATTTTGGAAAATGTGCAAATGATATTTCCATGTTACCCACAAAACTTACAAATGCTATGACAATGATTTCATTGTTTTAATTCTTATCCATCCTTAGAACATACAGACGTGCCATGAATAAAGCAGGAATTAGTCCAAACATGACTTCCATTCTTTCAAATGAAACTTCACAATTTTTACAATTTAAAAAAAAAAACGTATAATCCATACTTTATGGATTTTAGTCAGGCTCTTCAGCAGCATAAAGAATGGAAGATTTCCTAAGAGCAGACCAATTGCTGACCCAAGTGCTGCAGCATAAATCCCAAGCGGTTGACTGGCATCCAGAGTAGGAAGCAGGAGCCAGTCTATTCAAGCTGTGCCAATTTTCTTCTCACACCTGCGTTTTTTTATTCTGTGTGGGATGCTGAAGACAGGCTATTGCATCTCAGTGCTAGTAGTTCCCAAAGCAAGGGAGCTCATGTTCCAAAATCTGACCTCCCCCTTCCTGACACTGTTTTGCTGTAAGGCACACTAACTATTTTAGTCTGGGGACTTGGGAATACTGGACTTCTCTTCCTCCCAATGTTTTTCTAGACACCAAACCACTGAAGTACAAGCAGTTGCAGTAACATATTCCTCCTCAACAGCTCAGCTCAGCAAAAATGGCAAGCAATGGCAGCAGTTAACATAGACTAGCAAGTAATTTTTAACACAGGCTGTGACCACCGTAAATCAAGCTGATTTTGAACTGTCTTAGGTTGCAGATCTGAAATTCTCTTAATTTCAGATTATTACAAATAAAAGATAGAGGAAACACAGAATTTGCTTCCACCTGTTTAATCTTGGGACATAGCAGGCCACAAGGAATTTGCTTGCATAAGCAACGATCATAAAAGCAAGCTTTCCCAAGGGGCATTAACTAAAATGTGCACAGCACCTTAGATGATGTTTCCACTGATTGCCAAGCTGTCCAAACAAAGATTTGACAGCAAAAACACATATTCAGCTTCTCAGCCTTTCAGGAATTAAATGACCATAGATTTACACCATGCTGCCAAAGGACACCAGCACTGGTGATTGCTCTGTGATGCAAGTGGGTCAGCTCCTGCACCCCACTCCTGTGAACTGCTTCTACAGCCTGTTTGTCATGGAGTCATGCAGTTCAGTGTGAATTCTGAAGCCCATTAAGTTACTGTGAATGAAAAGAGGGAACGTCTGGAGTCAGTCTATTAAAACCATCCACATTATCCTATACTGCTGCTTATGCAGAAACAGTACCTTCCCTTCTCCAAAAGGTCAAGAATTAATTCCATTTCAAGACACATAATTAGAGTGGTTTTTTGTTAGTTCTTCTCTCTGAAAAAATTCACAATTTATTAGAAGAGATCTTCCAAAAATATATCTGGCATTTCTAAAAATGAACATATAATATATTCAAAGAGTGATTATGTTACATATCTCAAATTGCCCTATTTACCCTTAAAATAAGGTAAGGCAGACAGAAAATAAAAAGCAAATTTGATTCTAAACATAACTCTGCATCTCCTTATACTCATGGCATGATAGATAACTGCAGAACAAGAGAAGGGCCGATTAGCTCCTAGAAAGTATATAAGAATTAACAGTCCTTAAGCTAGATGTATATTGCAGAAATGCAAACTGAAGGAAAGCAGTTCACCCCCCCCACAGAGAATGGGGACTAGGATTCTGGACAAGCTGCTCTCTACTCCCAGATCTCTCCCTTCTGCTGGACAAGACATGCTGCCTTTTTCCTTTGCCTTTGATTTCCTCTCATTTGCCTTTGAAATCATCTGATGCAAAGCACTATATAACAGTAAGGCACTATTCAACTGAACTGTAAGTTACTGGAATGTAATCTCCTTTTATATTAGCATAACTCAAAATAAATTCCAGTAAAGCATGTGTATACTTATTGCACCACAGTAACAATAATATGGCCTTATGATAACAAACAGCTCACTTCTACTGGCTCTAGTCAGCCAGTATCCTAGACTGTGTGAGCACCTCCTAATGCACAAGAAAGGCAACCTGGAGGGAGTAACACAAAGGAAATCCCACGAAAAACAACTGCTGCATTTCCTCCTGAATAGCTTTTCCTTATCAAGAGAGAAACAAGGAACTTGACCCAGATATGAACTTTTTCATCAGGAAAAACTACAGAGCAGACATCCAGAAAATCAGTGTATCTTAACAGGACCATTAGATGGTTTTCTTCCCACCAAGTTTTCCTAAGCAAAGCTATCAAATATTAGAACTGCAGGACAAATTCCCTTGAGAAGAAAACAAAATCTACCAAAATACTTCCAAACACATCTCATGGGTTAAAGGTTGTACAAAATGTCAATGGGTCAGAAATACCTCTCTTTCCCCCATCCCTCCACAATGCTATCTAATTAGATTGAATGCCTTTTTATTTCATTCAGTGCAGAGAATTTCTGAAATCCCAGTTTAATCAAGCCTGAGTCCTACTGCTCCTCTGAGGCACCATTTTCTTCAGAGCCATAAACTTCAGCCAACGGTGTGTTAATTTTACACTCTTTTTTTCTGAATTAATAATAACCAAATTCTAATAGTATTCCAATGTCTCTCATACTCTTTATTAAAACACTCAATTCCTGTTTTTTTAAGATATTCTCCTTTATGCCAAGACCTATCATATATGTTACTGAAAAAAGAAGAGTTTTAGAACAGATGGACACTATGAGGTTATTGCAGAGTGTATCAGAAGATCAGACTGTAGTTTTGTGCTGTAATCTATTACATCCAACCACACATATAGTTTTAGAAAGTTTTATTTTTATAATAAAATAAAATACTGGATATTGTGCAGGGTAGCTGCACTATGTGGGATGGATTCCTTGTTGATTTGTTGTTTTGTTTTGTCCACCTTTTATCTCATTTTATGTATCCAGTGTAAGCTCTTATGTCTGTACAGCTCTGAGGCCAGTGGAGTCCTACCTCCCTGTACTGGTCTCAGTATAAACAGTACAGGTGAGGTACCCAGCAGCAACTCTGGTACCTGTATAAACCCCCAAGATGTTGTGGCTATGGCTATGGCTGCAGCTGGCTGGCTGCAGACACAGCTCCACTCTAAAATCAATCATAACTGTTGTGGTATCAAAGAAAACCAAATGTGCTTTTTTAGGGCTAGATCAGGTTGATATGGGTTCAGAGGAGGGGAAACAATGTCACATATGCTCTCAGACAGGTACTGTACTCAACTCCACTGGGGAAAAGCAAACACAATTCTTAGTGAGGGTTTTCATGGGAAATAGCTTCTCAGAAAGAACCACCATCGCACTGTATTCCACCGCACCAGATAAGGCGGCCAGACAAGAAGATCCTTTGGGTGTAACATACTGTCTAACCAGTCTTTTGCCACACTGAAATACAAAAGCCTTCAGCCTTTGGCATACTTGTTTCTTGAGGATAAAACAAAAGCAACTACCAAGCTGCTGAGCTGAGATCACTTACGCCGGCACTGCGGCGACAAGACCTCGGCGCAGCTGCAGCAACCGCTGGAGGGACTGTGCATCTCCTGGTCCATTCTCGCACCTGGGACCGCGGAGCAGGCAGCAGGCAGCCGGCACCCCAGCAATGCCCTTCCCAAAGGCCCCAGGAACCATGCAGAAGTAGAATCTTAATTATAACTGTGTAACCCCAATTATGTCAGTAGCTTGAAATCAGACCTATTTATAAGTAGCTGTAATCCCAGTAATGTTACAGCTATTTACATGATAGCTACATCTGGCTCAGAGAGAGACTGGTCCACATAAAGGTCCATTTGTCAGTGTGACAGAAGGGCTTGGGTATGAGCTGATTTCGATGTAACAAAAGGACATCAATACTGGGCACTAAGATACCCTAACACCTACCAGAGAAGGATCCCTAACCAGGCAGAAAAGGACCCATTAACTGCAAACTATAAAAACCTCAAACTATAAAGAAAAAGTGCTTTTAATGACAAAGGTGATAATCCATAGGAACAAGTTCTGCATTTTTAAAGGTGTTCAGAACAAGAATGGATCCAATTGTGCGCCTTTTTAAAGGTAAGATACTAGACTCAGTACAAAGGTAAAGCAATGAATAAAATTCTAATCACCTGTTTCGACATTTTAAAAGGAGAGACTGGATGGTCTGACAGGCCGCTCTGTCTGTAAAGTAAGTAAAGTTCTAAATTTGATTACTAGCATTAAGCTCTCAACTTCAGACAACAATGCCACATACCTGTAGATATCCGGGGAGGAAAACAAAACCAGAAACTTAAAGCCACACCCAACTACCTTAATACGCTATAAGGAGACTATGAAGGTGTTGCGTTATATTCCAAAAACAATAGCTAAAGGAATCTCTCTCAACATCATTTTCTTTTCCCACTTTCTTTTGGCCCTCTTCTCCCCCCAAAGAAATAAAAAGCAGTAACAAGAAATAAAAAGAAGGTCTTTGCCATATTAACTATGGTGTTGCTTAGACAAACAGCCTCCCAAGGAGAATTGCCTCTGAACAAGGTGCCTACTAGATATTCCAAGGAAACTCACATGGGAAATAAATACTGAATTATTCTGGTGTTTTAAGTCATGTCTCAATAGCTAATGTCCCTGCAATGGTTTATAATCTGCTCACCTACCTGCAGCTTCTAAGCCTATATATATATAAAAATAAGAGGCTGAAGATTTCTAAATAAGAGAAGAGTTTTTTCTAAAAAGTTCAAGTCTGGTCAGTTTGGAAACATGCCTGACTTAACAGGATGCTCTGAATTTCCTTACAGGAAAACAAAATGAGGAACCAAGCACCTTCCTACCTCTGAGAACTTAACATGTAAAAAGTGGACAACCTAGTAAGCAAATGGATATTGTGCTATTAACTAGCTCTAAATCAAAGTAACAAGAACTTAATTTTTGGAAGCAGATATGGGATATTCTGTGCATAGAAAAAGCATAAAAGCTTTATTTGGGGATGATAAAAAATTGTTCTTGTCAGATATCAGTCATTTGTGTAATCTTGGGGAAAGGAGAATTCAGTTCAACTCTATGATCAATGAAAACCTTAAGAACAATTCAACTGATGCGAGTCTGCTTGGAAAGGACATCAAGATCTGCTGAATGCACACATGCTGCCTCACAGAGGGCAGGAAAAGGCATTTGGCATAGATGCTGCTTTTTTTCTGAAAGTTCCTCTAATACAATCTTATCCCTTCTAATACTAAACTCCCTTTGCAGACAGGACTTCCACCACATCTCCTAGGAGTATTTCTCATAATCTCACCAGTATCACTATTAGGATATATTTTCTTCTCTTTCAGGGTAAGACACTCACTGCAACAGCTGGTGTTTGTCTTGCTTTAAGAAATTCAAAGGGATATAAATGTATTCTCCTGTTTCATTTTAATGCTTTTTTCACATCTCAGAAATCTTCAGTGTAGGAACAAGGGGAGGGGTATGGGATATAAAGGAATCCCTAGATCTCCACAACAGTCAGTAAATACGGGCAAAGGGAGTATTACCTTCTTAACAATAACAGGGGTGATGCTAACTTGTAATATAGAAGATAGCAGAGATATAAGCTGAGGCCTCAAAATTTAACTGGTCAAGGACATTAATACCTTTCAGACTAACAATTTACTGCTGTTGAGTGGAGAGATTCCAAATAGTATTCGTAAGAAAATCCCAGTGTTATAATAATGGCCCTAGCTGGTGGAGCTACAGAGCCATTTCTCCAGCCAGACGGCATGGGAAACTTGAAAAGTATCCAGTCTGATGGACGCATCTCTACACATCTCATACACTGGCTGCTTGCATACTGTTGATAAGCGCAGTTTTGTAAATGAAGGCTAGGGAGGTTGGCTCACAGTCCCTGATCATAGCTCATTAGGTTTCTCATAGACTTGAGAAAACACTGCACTTCATAAAGTTGACAGACTAATGGCTAACGCATTCGCCCATCCATTCTTTATTGAATTCATGGCGTTAACATATTGCTCCACCTTTTCCAAAACAAGAAACAGCTTGAAGCAGCAACAGCGCTCTGTGTTTGGCTTATGACAGGACTGAGCTAAGAAATTAAGGAGATACATATGCCAGAGACAATCAGTTGCTGTGCAAAAGCTAAATAAGTCTCAGGGTAATTTAGCCATGCCAAGCATTTATTTAAACTTTGGGTACTTTTTGTATATTAATAACGCATGACTTACTGTCCCATGTTAAACATTATCCTTCTATAATTCCTTTTTCAAATATAAGAGGCCCATTCCTACCATCTTGAGCATTTGGGGTAGGGCGGGGGGGAGGTTCCTGCTGAGTAAGACTTTGCAAAGTATGACTAAGGGTGAGTGAATCAATCCTTAGAGCAGCAAAACATTTTATTTTAACGGGATTTTCTTTTTTGATGAATTCTAACGGGAGAACTGGAACTACCACTTAACCAAAATGGAGCATGAGTGTGTAACTTCATTCATATGAAATTTCAAAGGCATATCATGGAAAATGCACATATCTGGCTTTATTTCTATACCACTGCAACTCAAATAATTCAAGAATATATAATTCAAGAATAATGGGAGGAAGAAGAGTTGGCCACATTGAAGTCCATGAGAACTGATTTTATCTCAGATATTGCATTCAGGTATGAGGATTTAGAAGTAGCATCTCTCATTAGAAGGTCTTCAGAAGACATTAGCAGACGTTAGGAGTTTGGAGTGAATTGTGGACGCTAAGGTAATGGTGAGTAATCTAATAACGACTTTGAATTTCAAGACAAAAATCTTAGTTGTCAGCAGAAAATAACCCAGTGAAATCAAATATATAGAATGGAACAGACGATCTGAATTAAAAACAAAAGGATGCTGCTGTGTACAATGAAAATGGTAGTAGAATTTCAAATGATTCTGGGCTTTTCATATACTGGCATCCTACTGCACCAACTGTTTTTGCCTCCTATTTTCAGGCATTTAAAGTTTGTTTCAGAAGCTGGTTTTTAAACCTTGAACAGCTCATTGCATTTCTTCAGATACCAAACTGAAGAGAAACATACAGAATAAGAAAAGCAAATAAATGCTGCACTTCTTTCTTAGCTTTAAATCAAAGAACTGCTTAAATAGAACCATCTAACTGTTAAGCATGTGAGATCATTCCGTTCTCTAAATGAAGCAAATTAGAGCCAGAATTTCAAAGACCTCTTCATCAATTTCCATCACAATATTAATAGTTCCAAATACCACATCAGCATCCATAAGCTCCAGCCAAGATTCTGTCCCTGAGCTGGGAGCTGCACTAAAGCTTTCACCAGAGTCAAGGCCTAGATTTCTGAGTGCTCTGGTCCCTCGTTAGTGTGGGAGGGCTTGCAGGCATTCAGCATTCACCAATTGCCACTACGACAGCTCTGGATGGACTTTTCAGGAAGCACACATAGTAATGTTGAGACTGACTGAAAATATATCCACTTATTTTGGTGCTGAAGAAATACAATCTCTAAACAGACATATTCATGCAATTTTGTTAATTTAAAAGAAAGAAAAAAATCCACCAGCATATGAACAGCTCATGCCTCACTTATTGAATATATGTTATATGCTTCCATGTTTTATTTTCATTATGTGAAAACAGACAAGATTTTAATTAAAAAGAAGGCTATTGTCACCCAGATATTAGAAAGCATAGAGTCCCAAGCAGTTCTTTTGAGGACTTCACAATCGCTGACTATTTCAATGTATTAGGTATTTTTCTGCCCACAGAGATCGCGATTAGCCAGTAAGCTTGCCATTTCGTTTCCCTCAAAGCTGCTACTTCAATCTTTTCCATCTGTGCTCTCTGAACCTTTCATTTCCAATAGGTGCAGACTAATTCAGAGCAGCCAGGGAAGCTGACAAGCTCTACCTTTCTTTCACATCCCCAGGGCTACATGCTGACACCTTAAAAAGAATTTAGAAATGAATCTAATGCCACTTCTTTCACACAACAAAATTATTTATTTGAATTCCATCAAAGGAGCACACAGGTATAATTAGGAATGGGTCAATGACTCAAACAGCCATTTGCCCCCATGCTGGTCTAACCATTCCACTGTAATAAAATAAAACGTTATGGTAGTTTGCAAACTTTGGCCTAGAAGCTTGATGACCTGAGAAGCAAGATAGACCTACTTTTAAAAACTGTTACTCTGATGCAGACTAATAAGCAATTGTAACACTCCTTACATCTTTATACACACAAACTAATAGCTAGCTGTGGTACGTGTGACAGATTTACAGTTCCCAGATGGCGTTTGCCTACCAGCGTGTACATTCCGGCAATGGAAGAGAAAATGGGGGTTGGAACAGGAAGCCTATGCCAGATCTGATGAGACATTAAGACTTACCAATTCAGTTTCAGTTCATAAGGAAAAAAAAAAAACAAGTGACGAAGAACTGGGAGCTGCCTGGGTGATAGGCAGATGTGAGAGGTCTCATACAATAGCAGTCTGTAATGCTCAGCACAGAACTGAAAGCCAGAGAGAAAATGCTAGGCTGGCCCAGCTCCATGGTTATGAAAGGGGGATGCTCTGCTTTTTGGAAACAGCTGTAACCAGTAGCCATTGGTGACAGCTGATAATGACCACAGCTATGTGAGTGGGGCTACGAGATAAAATCCAAACCTCCTCCTGGAAACCCCTGTGTGCTACATCTTTATTGCCATACTACAGTCTCTACAGTCACTGCCACAGAATTCAGCTACTCACAGAATTACTTTGGCTGGACTGAAGAATATAAGGAAATTTCCAAAAATCTTGTGATCTGCTTATCACAACACTCAGCATACAGCTAAACACTGTCCGCTTCAAGTTGGAATATTATAGCTGAATCTTGAAGTATAAAGGTTAATGATCACCTTATCAACTCTTGTGGGAGTCTTTCCCTCCTCTACTAAAATTTCAACTAAGCAGTGAAAAGGAATTTACAGAGGGAGAGCTGGTGGTATAAGATTATCATATCTTTGTCTAACTTGCATGGCTTTACTTCAGTCATCATTAAATGCTACTATTATACCTCTATCTAAAAAATGTTGCTACTTTGTAGGTGGAATGGATGTTGCTGCTGTAAGGCTAATCAGCTGAAAATAGCAACTATAAATATTCCAGGTGATCACTGTAAAACTTTCATTCCCCTTTGTCTGTTTTCCATGCACTCCATAAGCTTGTACAACATCTGATTTCTGTAATCATGATTTATCTAGAAGGGAATAACAATGAAAGGTTCTGGGAACAGATTACTGATGGTGCAGTTTGGTATTACAAAAAGAAAGCATAACTGCAGGCCGTGGCCCAAAGAACCCATTCTATTTCCTTATCACTATCAGCCATGCACTCCTTACCCTTCCGTCATGTCAGATCTGGTGAACCGGTGGCCTCACAGTGAGGGAGGTTCACAGTCCCATAACTGTTGGAAAGCTTTTCTTTTTGGTGGATTAATTTTCCATCAGATGAGGGAGCTGAACCAACTCACTCTGCAACTGCAGGATTGCCAGAGCTGGTATCTGCAGAAATATCTGCAGAAAAAACACCCTCCTCCACCCCCACAAAACTACCAAAGAATTAGTTTTCAGCCAGATCAGCTCTCTGTGTGGCTCATTACTCAACTGCATAAATGTCAGTTACACACCAGAAAAAAGAGGGATTGCAGCATACTCGGCTTAGGCTGATTTAACCTGTTGAGGAGCCATAACATCCATCCTCATTTTCAAAACAATCAGATTCAGCCTAGTAAACAACGATCACAATTGTTTTCTTCTGACTGCTTACAGTTTTGTGTTAAATATAGCGTGTGTCCACAGTCTAGGTTTATGTGGACAAAATTAAATACCCAAAATACAAAAAACACTGCCACTCAAATGCTTTGCTAACACTATACCTGTAAAATATTCTTTTTAAATTCTAAGAAAGGTCTGTTATAACCATTCTCCATGGCCAAATTATTAAAAACTCTGCTCATTTCTCCTGCAAAGCTGGACCTTGACTCCAAAAGACATATTGTCCCTTACTGTGTTTGCACAGCACTTAGCACAGATTTCATTGCAATATAAACTATTATATCATTTCTTTAAGTTGCATGGTATCTATAGTACCACATAATGCATCATTTCTCTGTTACCAACACTTTTGATGACTACTTGTGCAGCGCAGAAGGCAAAGTCTATTGTGAGAGTTGTGCAATCTACTTCAATTGAGAAGGAAGCAAAAACCATTTCAATATCACCTTTTGCCAGTGGATCAAGGAAGGACACAGGGAGCATCTGCAAAGCGTGGGAGCTTCCATTATGCAAAGGAAGGAATGCTGAGAAATACCTTTTCCTACTGGAAAAAGGAATGAGAATTAAGAAGCTAGCATAACTAAGAAAATATTTTACGGAAAAAAAAAACAGAAGAACCTGTTTTCAACCACCAAATCACATGTACTGTGTTTAAAATTAAAATGGAAAGATACAGCAATAGAACAACAAGTCCTTATAAAGAAATAACTGAGCATCAGTTATTTTAGTTTGCCTTTCATATGGATGAAATAAAATACAAACCATTCAACATGAGATTATGATGAAAACAAGTAAAAGTCCATGCTGGCTGCCTATGACTTTAATTTATTATAGAAAATACAGTTAGGCAAAATTAAGATTTATTTATTCCACAAAAAATTCCGATAGTTCTATATTTGTTTTAGTCTGAAACTAAAGCTGAAGTTGAAACTGTCCCGCACTGATGTTCCATTGATTTAAACTTTCAAAACATTTCATTTATTTCGCTCAACAGAGCACAGTTTTCTCAGTATTAGACTGCATGGTAGAAGCAACAGTTTAAAGGCCTCATTCTCCATTGTCCTGTATCAGCTAAATTCTTTAGCCAGAATATATCTCCAAGAAGCATTTATAGTGATTTTGGGGACTACCTAAACAAAACAGCTCTGACCCCTGGCCCTTTGGTGTCGACTGGATTGTGTCAGTCTCTCAGTTCAAATTGCTTTAACTAATGTGAGGGCAATGTTGCAGTTTGATAGGGTAGCATGAGGCCAAATTTGTGTGTTACTTGCCCCTGAGCTATGGTATGAGCATGTGCGAGAGTGACTGAGGACATTAGGCCTGCTGGAACTGTGTTGGAGAACTGTTCTGGTGATGGGAGCCAAATCTGGTGCTGTCTGTGCACGTATCATCTGCCTGAAGCAGGTCACAGAGCCAGCGAAGCAGATATTCAGACATTTCCTATTATGCAGTCTTCACAATACCATTTTTCACCAGTTCTTAGTCTGCAGAGTAGTAGCACGCAGTAGAATGTGGTAGAGTACAGAGTTTGGGCTTTATTTCTCCTTTTTGTCATCCAGCTTCTATGATTTTCTTCATGCTTGTCCTCGACCTTAACCTACTGGGCTCCCAGGCTAGCTTGCCAATTATTTTCTGACAGCTCCTACAGGCCAGTAATACTAGTTCAATGCACTGGATTGAATTGTATTGTAATGCATCTCAAAATCCAAGATTGTTGTCTGTTGTCCTCCATGAGTCCTCCCGTTCATCTCGATTCCAAAAACAAGATTTGCAAAGGGATGGAATGCAATAATGGCAGTGATCTATAATGAAGGAAGCAAGTGCAAGTGCAAGAACTATGGAGGAATTCACTTACTGAGGGAAACATTCATTTAGTCATTGGAGAAGAAAATGAAGAGGTACTCGAAAGCAGCATTTCAGTGGACCAGCTGGATTTAGACTAGGACAAATACAGTAGATCAGCTATTCCTAAGACAGATGTCAGAGAAGAATAAAGTATAACTGAACATGCTACAATACTTCCATAGGTTCTGAATGAGATTTTAATAGTGCCTGTCTGGCAGAAGAGGATAAAACAAATATGAGAATGTACAGTACTCTGACAAATCCATCAAACTAGCAGAGAACATCTGCAACAAGTCGAAGATCATACCCAAGGATTTCATGGAGCAGTGCGGCATCACCACAGGTATCAAGACTAGGATGCCCACTATTCTCAGGTTGAAAACACAAATGAGAACATATTTATTAGGAAAAAATGATAGGCTTTAGCATTCCACAGTATGAACAAAAACACCAGAGAAAGTGTTACACCAAACAACAATCTGCAATGCTGCCTTTGCATTTTTGTGGGTTTTAATTTGCCCCTTGATCTTCACTGTCTCCCAACAACTTTCTAGCTAGATGTTACAGGCCATAAGGACTTAAAGTCTGTCCGATCTAATTATCTGAGAGATTATCACTCTCTCATCACCTGTTGCAACAACCAAGGTCTGTAAATGCTCACCCCTCCACAGAAAGGCAGCTGCTAACACAGCATCTCTGTGAGGGATCTTCAGTTTTGAATTCATGATTCCTGCTTTAGCCTGCCAAAGCCCAGACTTGTTAGCACTGCAAATATGCTGCCAAACTCATCTTTCTTTTCTGAAACTGCTAAAAAGAGAACAGTTGAAAAGAATCTCTTTGTGGACCATCCTTTTTATTATTATTTGTGCAATTTGATTATTTGATGAGAACCTCTAATGCACACAAAGACATTCTAAACATCATGACTATAAATATCATAACAAAGGTCTGCTATATATAGTATTCTCCACTTACAAGCATTTCTCTTTTTTCATGGTCTGATATGGGAATGCTCCAAAATGCATGCATAATTCTGATAGCAATAGACGAAAGGAGCATACGACTGCACAGAAATAGAAAGAAAACAAACAAATAAATGCTTCAACAGTAATTATTGTACCATTACTCTGATCTGTTGCTGCTCAGATAAAGAGTCTAAATAAAAAGGCAAGAAAAGACGCAGGTGATGTTGATATATGTATTTTAAACTACTGTGGCAGAAACAGCAGGGAACATTTACAGCAATATCCAAAGTTGTCATAGGACAAAGGGGGAAAAAAAAATCACAACAGCAACAACAAAATGTGTAGGGATCACAGATCTTAGGTATTTACCTTATTTAACATTTCATCCATTATACAAATGAAGCATTAACAGAAGTAGAGAAAAAGGAGCACCGAGATACCACTCAAAATATCATCCTGCTGGCTAGCATTTGGAAAATACCATTTTAATTCTCAAGGGGATTCATAGTGATATTTACTTTATATTTCTTCTAACTTGGGATTGCATCCATTCAGTCTGAATTCTGAGCCTCAAAGGCCTGGTGGATTTCAAAAGACAGTGAATCCAGCGAAATCTGCAGGATTCAAACATAAGAACTTAAAGAAACTTGAACTTGGGTTCAATATAGCTAAGATGTTCCATAAGTCTTCAGCCACCAAACTAGCCAGAAAATAAAATAAAAGCTGGACATAGCAAAGATTCCCATAGTTTGAAGGCTTTGTAAGTACAGCTCTGCTGTTGACCATTCCTTATTACATGATGATGGAACTGTCTGTTTTTCCTGCCACAAATCAGGGATCTTTCCAATATTCTGACAAATGGAACGGCCACATGCATACACCACAGGACAAAAACACTACATATCTTTATTAACAAGAGATCTTAAAGCCAATGCTTTGTTGTGAATGCTTCTTTTAGAAGAAAGCGTTCCACAGCATTATGACTCCCGAGGGACCTCAGAATCTGCTGAAAAGCTGTCTAATCCTTGTGGTCACTCAAAATACTATAATAGCATAGAAGATTTTTTTTCCTTGGGGACCAAAAGCACCAGGAATGCTCTAGTAAATGGATAGATTTGGATGTGGATAGAGATGGAGGTTCAGGTATCTGTATTGGTTCACTACGCACATATCTACAAACCAGGTCTAGTGATGTATAGGGCATACAGAAGACAAAAGAAACTTATGTTTCAGATGGAAAACTTCATCCTGGCTGGAGGCTGAACTGCATGTAGTCTAGAAAAAAGAATGTAGAGACTGAAGAGCAAGATTGTTTCTGATTGTCTGCACGATCTGAGCAAGTCAATTCAGAAGAATCCATTAATTTTTGACTGTTTCAATTTTCATGTCCCATCAGCAATGGAAGAGAATAGCCAACAGTTTCTTTCACTGCTCCATCTCATCACCGCCACTACCCAGCTTACTAACATAAAGGAGCTTAAAATAAATCACAAAGACTTGAAGGGATAGAAAAGGAGTGAAATATTTCTAAGATCTGTACCATCTGCCAAAAAAACTATTTCTCATTGTTAAGTGGTTTGTTGCGTTATTAATAAAGATGTTCAAAATCAAGTGGGTTTCCTTAACAGTTTAGTAACATGGATTAGAACAGAAAGAAACATAAAAACATCTTTATGACATCTTTTTATAAGAAGGTTTTTATATTTCCTGTATCACTTTACAGTTAAGAAACCATCTAAACAATCTCAAACAGCAACATCAGGGGTGGGATCTAATTAAGCTCTTAGAGCTTTTTAATCACCCACATGCGTTCATTTTATGTGCATTTTCTTTCCCTTTCCCTACTCTTCTTTTCTATTCCTAAAGGCCTTTGAGTTGCTAACGTTGTCCAGTGATCAGGGCAATCAGAATGCCATGTTTCAATTTCCAGCTCAGCCACTACTAATTAATTATTTGTAATGTGGTAAAACGTGCAGTCCCACCTGAGAAGAGGGACAGATACTATAAAAATAGCAAGCAAAAGAGGTCCTGCTCTGAAGAACTTGAATTCCGAGTAGATGAGACAGATTAAAAGGGAAAGGGAAGGCAGAGAACTGAAATGATTTTCCAAAGGTCACAGAGAGCCAATGTGTTCCCTGACTCCTAAATCACCATAGTGAGCCACTGCATTGCCCAGCTTTTATAAAGATGAGAATTCCAACAAGGTGAGATGATTCTGTTTCTGTAAAAGGATAATAATGCCTGCCTAAAAAATGGGATGGGAAATAATGCTTTATAAGGCCATTAAAAAAAATAAACTAGAACTATTAGAGGATCATCTGAAGTATTTGTCATTTTCCTATTTTAAAGTCTATCAAAAAAAGATATATCTGCCTCTATGATATCAAACAGTGAGGTAATCCTCAATTTTGTTGGAGAAGCCAGTGATCATGGATAGCTTTTCCGAGGAGATTTTGTTTATTATTTTTAAAATAAGGAGCATGCTGACAGGGCTGTAGTACAGCCTAGCTCAGTGGAAACCCATTAAAATTACTTTAGTGGGCAGATGGTGTCAAAGAGTCAGAAGTATATAGCAGAATCCTACTGTGCACAAGTGTTCAGTATGCAAGAAACCATCTCATATCAGACAGCTGCTGCAGGGGACACAATCAACCACAAAGGTGGTTGGGGCGAGTGGCAGGGCACAGCTAAAGTCGTGATCCCCTTACACCCTTATTCCATGTCCTTTTCCATATTATTGGGGCAAACAGTTGTAAGGGGATCACGACTTTAGCTGTGCTCTGCTCTTAATCTATGTTAAATGATAAATCCTAAGTAAATGAGGGAATGATCTATGGAGAACATCGTATCAAACTTGAAAAAGCGAGACATAGTTCTTACTGTTATTCACTGAAGGTGTAACTATTCTTTGTCATTGACAGAGATATTTCAGCTCAGAAAGATGAAAATAACATTTTGAAAAGTGTCTCCTAACTTTTGGGTGCTCATCTTTTCACACCCTGATTTATGGGACTGGTAAGCAATTGCCACTTCAGCAAAGTTTCCAATAATGGGAACATACAAACTCAGTACAGATGTTTGGAATAGTGGCCTTGCTGCTACATCCTAGAAGATGACAAAGTTCAACTAGTAATAAATCAGACGGGCACTAGCACACTAGTAGATTATGAAACTCTCCCTTTGCATATGTTCGTTTTTCCAGAAAGTAGGCCAAGTTCTTCAGTATTTTCATATGAGCCAAATTCCATAGGTGAGCTTAACCTAACAAAGCAAAAAAATGCTGCTAATGCACATGACCTGGAGTTCAAGAAACCCTAAATGGACACAGCGAAAATGAGTGTTCTGGGGATGGATTAGTGAAAACTCTGAAAGTATTGAACCTGTACTCCTTACAGAGTAACAAAGTGTGGGAATAAATTCACAAGGTGTGTATGCATCTCTCCCCTCTGCCAGACAGAACCAGGATCGTTCAATTCTGCCCCAAGTCACCTATTGCTAACCACGTAGACATCTCTCATCAGCTCAAGGGATACAGGCTTATGAATCTGAGCAAACTAGATCCTATTTTTGTTTATAAAAATGTACTAAGGATGACAGGTGGGTAACCACTGACATGTGATGTTTTCACACATTTGTTATACTAGAAAGCTTTGTGAGAGCTGACTACTTCCTTCAACAGTGGCTCAAAATACAGTCCACTGAAACATCATCTTCCCTACCAGGAAAACTTCACAATACACCCTGTGTTGCTAAGATCAATGTAGGAAGTTAAAACTCTGTATTACTAATAAGCAAGACTTTGCCTGAATAGGTCGCAGGGCATTGCGACTATTTGATTTCTTATTTGTTGCTTTTAGAAAACAAAAAATGAAGGGGTAAGACATACAAGTCATCCCTCGATATTGTCTTTTACTCAGTAAACTAAAGATGAATCACTGGCCAGTGCTGACACACTGACGAGTATTTGGTTCCATGCAGCAGATATCCACGGTGTGCAAATGCATCCCCCTAACCAGACCAGTGTAACTCTGCTGGAACTAGTTCAGGCATTTTCTCACTCTTACATGATCTTACAGGAATTTGCCATGTATAGACAACAAAACTAACTACTCAATGTGTACTACCTAATTAAAATTAACCAAGCAAGACTGATTACATTAGGACAGTGATGCAAAACTCTGAAGGATAAATACAAAGATTTTGATTGTAGATATATTCAAATCATCTCTATTTCCTTTTCTTGAAGCCACACAGAATGAGTCACCATGGCTCAGCAGGATACAGAGCATACAACTATCCATTAATCCAGGATCACTGATAATTGGATGGGTTGAAGACTAAGTGGTATTGTTTCCATTCTTCTATTATGGATTGGATTAAAATTCAGACAGAGACACTACGGCTAGTTATCTCTGCTGACCTGCAGCTTTGGATTTTTCTTCTTCTGAAGCTTATTTACATAGTGAATATTGAAGACCTAAAATGTAAACAAAAATCAAACAAGCAATGTTGAAGTCTAGTAAAGTTTAATGCTCTGAGATTGTTAAGCATTAGATGAGACTGAGCTCAGAGAATCCGAGTATTTTTTTTAACATACAAGACGCATGCAGCCTCATCTATATGAGTATCTAGACATCTGACTTGTTCCTCAGCAAGCAGTCTGTGAACTCTCTGCTCAAGTCTGCCTACCTGGAAAGCACATGCATCAAAAGGCATGTTGCAGAGCATTCTGGTTCAGCTAGATAGGGCACTTCTTGTATTGCTTCCTAGTTTATCTTGTAAAGTTGCATACGCCAAGGATTCCACATTTCTGCTTGGCTCTCTTCCTATTATTACCACTGCAGTTTTTCTCTACGTACCTAGCTCACTCATTTATTTGCTCTTTTTATAGGATATGTATTATTCAGGATCCCCCACACACACACACTCGTATTTTATGATCTACATGTCCAATTTTACCTGTGGTTTTATTTTGCTCATTTCAGCTGCAAAACCACAAACTAACAAGGCCCAAAGTGTTCTATCAAAAAGAAGAACTATTAAGATTAAAGGATGTCATTGGCAGAAAAGGAAATGAGTATAAAATGGTATTGAATGAAGTAAGGCTGGAAGATGCTTACTAACCATTACCACAGCAAATTTCTGGAACAGCTTCTGATTATCCAGTCTGTCTTACACAGTATAAAGACAAAGGTCTTTGTTTACAACCAAAACTCCAAACAACTGAACAAAACAAATCAAAGTGACTTCAAAAATTGAGCTAGATGAGCCTATGGGAAGGTAGAGTCACTACAGGAGGAGGACAGAGGCCCTACATTTTGTAAATGTGAGGAAATATGGCATCAGCGCAGACGCATCCACTACCAACTATTTCTACACGGTCTGTACAAGAAAAAAGTGTTTTCTTTTTGCTGAGCAACTTTCATGGAGGCAATTGTCTGCAATACAGAAAACTCTTCTAGAAACCTTGCTGGAAATCTCGTTTAAAGAAAACAAGACTGAGGGTGTAAACAGACAAACATCCTCTGTAAGTACAGTAGAAGCCTTTTAGGAAGTTAATTGACCCTACGGTACAGACACTGTAAGTGACCAGCAGACTACTCCTACCCTGCTTCACTGAACCACTACCCAGTGTTGATTTAGGTGAACCTGTGCTGGAGTGGATCAGAAATACTCACACCAGCAGCTACAGTGTTTGAAGTATTGAGGCAATAACAAACAGTTCAGAGAAATACTTTAAATTACCACAGTTAGTTTCACTACAGTAGTTTTTCTCAACCCTTTTAAAGGCAAGCATTATCAAACTCTTTGGAAAGAACCAGACCATCTTACACGATATTGTTACACAGGTCTTCGTTTACAACCAAACAGAAATTGGGATGCACTCCGAAAGCTCCCTTGTTACTTTTATTTGCGCCCTTTGTTTCTTCCAGCTTGCATGCATGAGGCTTCTGGTATTGGTTTCACAACACCTTTCAGATGTTGGATGAATCACTACTGGTGTGTGGGCCACAGGCTGAAAAATACTGCACCAGAAAACTCTGTCTCTGCTCTGAATTAAAGCCTACTAAAGGCAATGAAAACCTACATACTGACTTTAACGGGCTCTGGATCACACTCACTGTGGAGCTATAGACCAACCTGACATCTTATATCACTGTGCTGGAGCTTATATCATCCTCTAGGTCAAGTTTAAGTCAGACCAGGACCTTACTCTGGAATTAACTCTATTTAATAAAAGAAGTAGTCAAGGACATGAAGTCAATTCTCATTCTGCATTTAATTTCCCACCCATAGAAGAGAGCGAAGTAGCCTAACATCCTCAAATATGTACTTTAAATCTGCTCATAATAATTAGTGTTATCTAAATGTCTCTGAACTCTTTAAAATCCACTTCATTTTCAACTGCCATTAATAATGCAGCAGGCAATATTACAAAGACCGGGGAAAACCAAGTAATTTAATGTAACACTTTATAAACTAAACCTGCGATGAATCTCAGATGCCTCTTCAGCTTCTCTGCAATCAATCTGTCTGGAGTCATGTTTATGTATCCTAGGACCAGTGATAGACTGCCACTAGACTTGGCATCCACGACAACTTCAGGAGGTTGATTTAATGTGAATGCAGCATGAAAAATCAGATTATCTTTTGATTCTCTCTTTTATTAAATAAAACTGATCTTTATTGAATAAAACTGCTTTTATTAATATCTAAAACATTGGTTGGTGTCACAGAGCCTGCCAGTCCCATGGAACTAATAAAAGAAAAGACAGAAGTAAAAAATGAGAACATTACAGGGAAATATTAGAAACCAAATCACATTAAGCCAGTATTGCAGCTGACAAATAAAACATGGGTCTAGCAGTAGAATTTTTTAGCTTAGTCTGAATTTATTATTTTTGCTGAAAGAAAAGAAGGTAGAACCACTCCTCCCAGAAGTACGTTGTGCCAAGAAGCACAATGAGAGCAGAAGTGCAACTCAGTTTCCCCTTCCCTGTATAATGTCTCAAAAGACTATAATTTAGATGCAGCTGGGACAGGGTACAAAAATTCTGATTTTACAGAACAACTTGAACAGTAAGCTAGAAAGACTTCTTTTACCTTTTGGGTTTTTAAGCTAACTTTTTTGATTTCTGCACATAGACAAAGCCTACAGGAAAAACCTCTTAACTGACCACACCTGTACTTTATGCTCATCCAAGTAGTGACCATTTCAAATCAGCATGCAGTAAATTTTCTCTATGTATCAATTGCACACCTAGAGCAACAGGTGGCTGTGATGAGTCTATCTCCACAACTAATGTCAACGGTGTCACTTTGAGAAAAAGAATGTGTCCCTTATCAACACAATAAAAATCTGTTAACATGAACTGAAATTCAATCCTGAACTCCTGTTCAGTCACCACCAAGTGAGAGAAAAAGACTATGTACTATAAATCAAATAGAACGGTCTTTAATTTCAACCCCCAATAGAGTGCCATTGTCCATTACTAATAAAACACTACCAGTGTTCCAGAGCAATGATCCAAAATAAGCAAGCAGTGAAACATAGGCATGCTGCATTCACCTTTTAAATTTCCATGTTTCTATTTATATTAAGTTCACAGTGCACTTCAATGTCAGTGGAAAATCTGCACATAAAGGTCTTTAGAAATGAATCACAGCCTTTTGGAAGCTGGAACAGGACCAATGAACTCACCTGCGCAGCTCTGCACACCACCACTCCCACTGAAGCCAGTGGATGCGCAAGTGGGATTAAAGTGAAGGAATGAGACTTCCTGTACGAAGGACACAACCCACCAAAATCGTAACAGCAGTGTTTAAGTAATTACTGTGGACAGAACGACATACTCTGATACAAAGTATCATCATGGAATCAGTAACATTCTACAGAGAAAGTAACAGTAACATTGTAGTCTGTCCCTAAGGGGACAAAAAACTCTATACTATACAATCCAGTGGAGATCAAGGGGGTTCAAAGAATACTGTAACATGAATAATCCCAAATGTAATACATTGAATCCAAATAACCAAATACTTCTCTCCTATAATGTAATCAGAACAAAATGTTTTGTTTTCTGAGAGATTCCCCCCCTTCCCCACTTTCCTATACTACGAGATTGGCATCACTGAAAATGGAGTACTCACTTCTCTTGCCTGTGTGGAACACTCTTAGGGGTATAGCAGGTAATCCTGTCTAACACAATTGCAAAGCCTTTACATTTATAAAGACCGAGGGAAAAAGAAAATCAAAACAGCAGCTATGTGGTTTGAGATCTCATTAGAAAGCAACCTGCAGGAATATTTCAGCCTAGGATGACAGAGAACATGGGACACTTGGTACAATGCAGGCAGACAAAGTCACAATAATTTTCCCTTGTTTTGTTACTGTCAACTAAAACCTGAAATTTGAAATTAATTAAATCAGGTTTTTCTTATTTGACACCAAACATTCACAATGTGGAAGGTTCCTCAGTCTGAAGTCTCACTATATACATCCCAAAATTGTTCAGCATCTTTTCCAGAGATGCTCAGTTCATTATAAGCTTAGGCCAAGCAGGGTATCTGCTGTTAAAGTAAAGTGTTAAAGTTTTTATTCTACCCTCAATGAAACTAATGAGAGGTTTTTCCCATAAACAAGGGAACAAAACACCCCCATTACTGAGTCTGTTGTATTTGTCTGTGTTTACATAAATGTCAGCTGGGCTGGGTTATTTTTTTTTTTTAACTGAAGATTTCTGAAGAATTTTTTCATAGTTGATATCAAATAGCAAAATGCCCAACTGATTTAGGGTAAGAATTGGCTCCCCAGGACTGAGTCAAGAAAACTCAAGAAAACTCCTAGATGATGCCAAAGCTGTGAAATGCAACTCCCCACTAACAACAATTATATCACCTTATACTCCCTGTCTGTCTACATATATGTGTGTGTATATATATATACACACACACACATACAGTATTGGACTGTACCATCTATTCGGATACATGGATTATATCATCAGTCACAAATTGTTCTGATAAGAACATGAAACTCGTTATTGAAAACAACATTTCAACTCTCAGGCTGGAGCTATTTTCCCCATTTACAAGATAAAAGCAAAGCAAAACTGCAATAGCATTCTGAAGTCCTGAACATTATTACCTGAAAGATTAGGAAACTGTGCAGTGAGAAGGTACGTTGCCATGGTTCTGAGTAATCAGCAACAGACCTATACACAATAGACAGCTGATTGCTGCTGCATGTTAAAAGATTTTGTATCTCTTTAGGAAAACTTTGTCATCATGACATAAATGAAAGAGTTTTTCTATTAGCAACAGAAAGGCATCAAACAAAGAAATATGCCCAGTAGCAGTAATCAAGTCTGGGTTTTTTTTTTGTTGTTGTTTTCATCTTCTTACGGGGGGGGGGGGGGAAGCGGGGATCAACATTTTGCATTGACTAGTTTATATTGTAAATCTCTAGAACACTCTGGTCTTTCCAGAGCATACTACAGCACAGTAGTAGAGACAGAGTCTGTCACCAAGTATGGAAATAGACTATTACCTTGAAGATGGATATCTGTATTGCTGAACAGCAAAGAGTCCCAGCAATCATGCGGTGGGATATTATGAAGTCTGAAGTGCAAAATAAATGGCACAAACAATATCAGTAGTTCTAATGGGAATGTATCTAGTTCCAATGTAGAGATATAGAGATATCAGACTTAATAAGACTTCCTAATATATAGAAAAAACTCACTTGTCCGTTCTTATAATGGTTTCTTTTTTATTTATCTTTCACATAAGAGACCTCCTTTACAAGTCCAGCTTTCTGCCTATGTTTATCTTTCAAAGGAGATGCAAGTAACATTTAAGAATAAATTCATATATGAATGTTATAATTGCTGGGCTGGCAAAAAAACATTATACATGGTAGAACTCAAATGCCACTTATATTTCAATCTTGAAATAAACTACAATCTCAGTCACACACTCTGTTAATGCAGTGTTAATGGTGCAAATTGAAAAACACCAAAAAAAGATGAGATGAAAAAGTTAATATTCTTACTGCATTGTTAGCTGACCAAAAGTACTGATATTGCTTGTAATAAAATACAAATTTTACAGCCTAGCAGGTAATCAAAAGCTACTGGTGTGCAATGTGAATGAAGTAATCTTTTAAAAAGACTCAGTCTTCCAAACCTTGCTGCTAATGCATTTCCATTTGCAACTTCAAAACTGTACTTACTGCAGGCACTGCATTTAGGTAACATTTCGGGAGATTTACAATTTTGTCCCTTTCTTTCTCAACTTGTTCTAAAGAAAGAAGGAAGAAAAGGGAATTTGATAATGGGAGCCACCACAAAAACATACAACTGTTTATTCTGTCCTCAGTCAGTAAGTTCAGTTTCAGACAGAAAGTAATTAGTAAAGATCACTGGCTTTAGAAGAAAAAGTGCCCATACCTTGAAGTGTAAGAAAGCATTAAGAGTAACTGATGCCTTTCTAAAACAGTGATCTTCCTATAAGCAGAACTCTCAGTATGTTTGCAAAATTATAGACTAAATGCATATGCTATTATTCCTCACTGAAGACTAGCCACATGGGAGCTTTAAATTTAATATTCCTGTCAAAATAAAGCTGTTGAGACACAATGTCTTTTTAAATGTATTTCTCTTAACTTGGATTATGCAGGAATGGTCAGAATCATCTACATTAAGTATTGCAAAAATGCATTCACCTTTTTGGTTGAACCATGAATGAAAACTTAATTTCAAAGGAGAATTTAAACACACACAAAAATATTTGCATTGTCTATACGTTGACTTTCTGATCCTTACTGTAAACGCATTTGAGGGCAACATGAAGATACCACTGAGTAGTTGTCTGAAGTCATCTGTCATAACATCCAAACTCTATTCAGCATGCAGAAATATCTGACACAGTGGTTTAGGATCTCACCAGAGCTTTTAAAGATTTCAGGAAGAGCATATTCCTCTGGTCGAGTAAAACAGTCTCAGTCTGAGACACAGGATTTTTCATTTGAAAAATTACATAGGAAATAAAGATAGGACAGCTAACTCCAACAGCTGCTACCCCCGAAGATTTCAAATTTCCACATAATAAAACCTTTCACAATCCAAAGCAGAGTTATCCACCAGCATCTACTACATGGTCAAAAATATAACATCTGGTAACAAACGTCTCTATAAACAGCTAGACTATTTGTCAAAATCGACCAAGAAAATAAAATCCTGTCATCCAGGATTTTCCATCAGGATGTCTTTGCTTTTGACTAACACATGACTCTCCCCAAGTCTTTCAGTCGCAAATTGTGGGTATCGACATCCAAGGTACCACCACAAAGAGAGGGGACAGAGGGTACATATGCAAAATAAACAAGAAGCAAAGAAACAGTTACACAGAAGAGACTGAGCCTTACCTTTGGAAAAAACTGCTGCCAGGCTCAAGAGGAGAGGTGACAAGAGATGCCCCATATTGCTAATCCCAGAAGTACACATCCTAGGGTCTGTGGGGAAGTTACGGCTCAGTTTCACACACTTTGCAGTCAAAGTAAAAACTGATCAGCTGGAGAGGCTGCATTTTCAGAAAAGGTCATCTGGAGAGCGTAAAAGGCATTTGCTTTGGAGAGAGGACTTATTTCTTCAGCTTTAACCCACCCTCTTCCTCCCTCATTTCTTCAAAACAGATGATGCTATGGAAGAAAAAACACTGTCTCCTCTCAAACAACGAATACGAAACTATTCTCGTTACAATCCCAGTCCCGAGTCCCAGCTGCCCGAGGCAGGCGAGCAGCCCCCCGCCCCGGACCCCCGGGCCGGCAGGGCCAGGCGAGCTCGGCGCCGCCCCGCGGCTCCCCGCGGGGGAACCCGCCTGCCCGCAGCCCGCTGCACAAGCACGTCTGCTCCCTGGGCTTCACCAAAGTTTTCCTTTAGGTGCTGCTTGTCAGCCCAGAAACCATCCAGACACGGAGGAAGGGGGGTTGTTGTTCCTCTCTCTCCCTTTTAAGTTCTCTGTTTTTCCATTCACTTGTTTGACTTTCTGCAAGAGAGGGAGGGGGCGAGCGCGGCTCCCCTGCGGAAGGTCATGGCTACAGAGGTGGCTACTGCTTTCGGGGCCGGCAGGAGCAGCGGCCGCGGCCGGCGGGGACCTGCAGCCCCAGCGGATGCAGCACGGCCCGAGCCCGCACCGGGGCGCCGGTCCCGGCCCGTCCGCCCGCCCGCCTCCTCCGGCCCCGGCCCATCCTCCGCGTGCCGCGACTGCTATTCACAGAGCGAGAGATTTAAGCCGGGAGGTGTCGCGAAAATAACAAAAAAGAAGAGGGAAACAAATAAATAAATAAGCGCACGACCCAAGCCCCGCCTGGCGCCCAGCAGCCCCAATCCCCGCGCAGCGGGGCGGAGCTGCCCGGCCCGCCCCCCCGGGCCGCGGCCGTGTAGGGAGCGGGCGGCGCGGCGGGCAGCGGAGGGCGAGCGCGGCGGCCGCCCGCCCCAGAGCCCTGCCCCGGCGGGCAGCCCCCGCCCCGCGCAGCCGAGGGGCGGCCCCGGCGCCCGCTGGCTTGTGCGCGCTGCCGCACGTGGCCGGGCTTCGGCTCTGTCCCTCACCCCAATTTCTCATGTATTCAGCTCTCCCCAATCCACTAAAACAATCTCGAGTCAAACGAAATATGGCACGGCTGCAATGAGGAAATAACAGGAAGACAGTGTAGTAAAATACTTCATATATAGTGTAAGAACAGGAAAAAAAATACCTACATTTGGTCTAAATAATGTTCAAAAGTGCTGGGGAAAAATAGCTCATCTGAGGTTTCCAATCACAGAAAATGTGAAGGCTATAACCATTTTGCTAACCCAACCCTTTGGTCAAGCTTAATAATGAGATTTGTATTATCCCTGGCAGACAGAATGGCAGCAAAATGCAATTTACTATAGCCCAATCTAAATATATATATATATATAGCTGTAAGAACTTAAAACCACTGTGTTCTTTCATGGAGTATGTGTTTAGGAGCAATAAAAACATTCTTTTTATGTTAACATCCACATTGCTGTACCTTTAAAACAGATCTATCAAAATAAAGCTTGAGACTGTACATTTTGCTATGAGTGAGAAATATATGATCAATGAGAAAATGCTGTATTTTGTGCGATACTGTGGATTCAGTCTAGAAGTTCATGTCAGTTGTAGAAATATTACCAATCCCAGAGGGGTCCCCCAGACCTGAAATGAAGAATACTTCTAGAGCTGACATTACATCTGAGACTTAAGTGTACCATCTGAAAACATCCACCATCTGGAGAAAGACGAAGAATGTTACTGACATGATATACAGCATGATGTGACCAAAAACTTATGGTGTTGTCCAAAGACAGGAGAATTATTATAAATTAATACTCTCTACCCAAGAAAAAATAATCATCGTCTGGGGGTGGAAGTCAATGCCCAGCTTCATTCAGTAGACAGGTGAAAAATGACAGGATAATACATCAGTTAATCTGCATTTTGCTGGATAAGAAGCAACTTCCTATTTAACATAAAAAGTACAAAAAGTGCAAAGAAAAAATAAATTTCTCTCCAGATATAAGTGTATAGGTTTTTGTTACCAACTTAAGGGAAAAAAAAGTTTAGTTTAAAAATGAGATTCTGTTCTCTTTACTTTTATTATTTCTGGCTCCATGGCTAGTACCTGGGTTTTGCTTTTTGTTGTTTTTGCAATGTTTAGAGATGATTTGAACATACAGTCCTATTGCCTTCCAGTCATTCAGGGGTAACTAGACAGAAAGATAGAATGGCAGAAGGATTTATGGAATTTTAGAGTGAAATGGAGTTTTAATAATGGTCATTTTTTGTATTTTTCTGTCTTAAAAATATTTTGTAGGAAACATACCATAGAGTCCAGGTGAATCCAGACTGAAATGCACCAAAACATGGTGCACATGTCCAAATTTGTATTTGCAATGTTACATTTCAAGATTTTTTTTTTGAAACAGTAGGCTTTAGTTTGCTTTTCCAGCAAAAACATGGAAACTAGGGAATCTAGATTCTTATCCATGTTCAGAATTATACTATTCACTGAACAGTTTTCACTTGGTCTTGTAAAACAAATGTATTTTTTAAATCTGGGCTATTATTTTTTTCCTTAATGTTTTTACAAATCATTCTGAAATGTCACTAATTATTAAATTTTATTCATCAATACCCTTTTCATTCCAAATCACTCTGCAGACATTTCACTTTTAGTAGGTAGTAATGGCCACATAATATTTTGTCAGCATCATCATCTTCTTTTTCCAGTGCTGTTATCCCCAGGAGGGGACAGCCCCAGCTTCAGTTGCCCAAGAGGATTCAGTTATGAATACACTATTGCCTCCAGCCCCTTCAGAAATGAGTAGGTGTACTCATTTCTTGGCTGTGCCCTGCAATCCCTGTACAGAGAGAATTCTCCCTTTGCTTCCATGGGTATTTTACTGGGGACAGCTGAAGATCAGGCCACTTGCCGAATTTCACACAACAGAGTGGGTATCCCAATTCTAGTTTTTTCCTTTAGAGTGGAGGTGTTAACACTTCAACGTGACAAACTCCAGCTTGTGCAACTATCACTTTCATGACAAAAATCTTTTTCTAGACCCTACTCATGGGGGGGCGGGAATCACATGAATTCATACACTACTCAGTAATGACAAAACATCTTCCTGTTTTATTAGCAATATGTTATTTTGGCAAGTATGCCTAATCTTTTCTGGGTAATTAACACAACTGATTGTGAAGGAAGAACTGGCTCTAGAAAACAAGAGAGAATGAAGAGACCTGTCAGACCTGCATCTACACAATCTAAAGCTAACTATAAAGCTAGAAAACTGAATAATCTGCATCCAACAAATTAATGAGAAGATTCATTGTTACCCTGAGACTTCTTGTTTCATCTTCAATGTGATATATCAATTGATAAGTATAATCTGTCTTAGGTAATTAAAATTACTAATTGTTCTAATCAGTTTACTGGCTCACCTTTTTCTGTTTGTTTGTTGTTCTGGAAACAGTAATGTTCCCTCATTGACTGGCTAGAACTACAGGTTTGGGAGCTGTCCCCTTGACACAACAGCGAATGGTAGACTAGAGAAAACACTGCAGCCAGGTGGATTAAGAAAATGTTCCTCTGCCCAATATTCTATCTTCCTTCCATCAGTCGAAAATTCTTCTCAGTACTGTATTAAGAGATGGAAATAAAAAAACCATGTCCAGTGAGCTGAAAGCAAACAATTCATTTCAAAAGCCAACTGCATTCTAACAATTGTCTCCTGGTGTCCACCAACCTGGAATATCTGCTATATTATGGAGTTTTTCTGAACTGAGCAGGTAAAAACTGAGCATTTTTCCTCAAAAAATATTTTTCACTTTCCATTAAATTCTGAGAGAAAAATTGTAGCACTGTTGAAGTCAGTGTGTATTTTACCATTGCATTTAGAGGGACAGATTTTTCTACTCCCGTTTTTTCCCCCCACAATGCTTGAAGATTATACATAAGGCTTTGAGATGGGCTATTTGGTATTGTTACTGCACGACTTCCAAAATAAAGAGCAATTAGAATCACAGATTCTTAAGATGAGAAGGAAACAGCATGATCAGTTTGACCTCCCGGCAATTTTATACAATTTAATGTGCTGTCTTCAAAACATACACTAATCGTGAAGCAGCCGGTGTACTGCAACTGCTGTTCATAAGGCAAAACATAAATTGTTCCACTGTTGTTTTATGTTTCTATCACTCGTTTCTTTGTCACCTCTATCTGTTGTCTCTCATCTTTCTTTGGGTTATGTAGAGTCTTTGGGAAAGGGACTTCTTTTGGTCACATGTGCACCGTACATATTGCCCACTTAGCCACAGTCAGCAGCTGAAGTCTTTTAGTGACGCTCCCACAGGAATAACATGAAAAATCAGAGTGAGATAATGGAAGATGCTGCAAAGACCACACTGAGTCACGCCCTTCAATTCCATATTAATGTCTGCATCTTACTCCCTTTTGACAGTAACCAGAGCTTAGATTTCTGTGTCAGTGACAGCAGGATGAAGCATTAAATCGCTGTTAATTTGTTTAAAACTAATTTTCATTTGTTCAATCATACCATATAAGAAAACAAAAGATAAAATCACTTGGTTTGCTTAAAATGCTTCTGTTGTATGAGAAAAACAGATTCAGTTCAAAATCTTCAACAGGCTAAAGTAAAAAATCTGTTTGACAGCTTGTAGTTTTATTGCCAATGGTAATGCCCCTTGGAGTGCCTATCTCTTTAATGATCAAACACTAACCTTAGTGGTGAATAGTATTCCTATCAGGCTACTTTATGTTGCTAGTCTTGCTGTCAGTTCACAATAGCTGAAAAAGTAGATGATGTCAGTCAGAGTTTTCACCCTCTTTTACTTGTTTCCAATGAAAACTCAAAAAGCTTAGTTCCAAATAAGGTCTAAAATTGACAAAGAACCTTATCAGAACACAGCTAGGCTGTTATCAGCCAAATCAGCAGCAGTCTAATAGACAAAAGTGTATCTAAAAGGGTTTTTTTCTTTGAACTAATGAACTAATATATTAAGCTGCTTCATCTGATGGTAACATTTTAAGAGCTGCTTTGGCTGCAAGTTACTGTACTCACAGTACAATAAAGTGCAGTGATTTATATGGATCAAATCTTCTAAGATGCAGAAGCCAACTTGAATAAAAGCTCAATAAATAAATGAACCGATAAGTGTACACATCAGGAGAAAATTCACTATAAAAATAAATATATATCATGAGAAAATTAATAGGTACAAATGACATTCCTTCTGCCTGGTTGGGTTGCACTTCAGCCTCCATAGCAATGGAAACTAACTAGTACTTATTATAACTAGTACATGTCAAGTTAAAATAGATGAAGCGATCAAACTGCTGGAATGTGCACAAGTGTTAACACGCAACAGTGTCCAAACTGAAATTTGATCACATTCTCACTGCTATAATTTTCAAACTGACAGTGTTTTTTAGGTGCAGATAACATAAAATAACAGAACTGAGGATGTTACCCTGAGCATTCTGAGATGTACCTGCAGACAAGCTGATGTGATGTCTTACAAGCTTCTTAGAGGGCAAAGCTCATTTTAAATTACTATGGAGATGGTGTAGACATTTGCCTGTAGGCACCATCAGCTTCCTTATTTTTTGGCATATCTTCATACCCAATGAAAAAGAACAGAAGAATTGGACATATCAAAGGTCTATGTAGCCTGCTTTTCCATCTCCAAAAGCAGACGCACAGCGAAGAATGCAGAGATAGGTCCAGAATATACAATAATTCCCTTCAATGCGCTCTCAGCCTCCAGCACCTGAGCCAGAGGTGGTCACTGAGTATTTAGGAACCCTCAACAGCTTTTCCTTTCCTAGGTCTCCTCTTGAACACATTTTACCATCAACATCCTGGTGCACAGCAAAAGGACCTCTACAGCCTGCACGTTCCACACAGAACCATTTCCACTAACCATACTGCCCACTCTGAACCCAAGTTTTTTTGCTGGAAAAAGCAGTGAACAATCAATCCCACTTCACTCCCTTCATGACATCTATGATTTTATAGACCTCTGCCACATTTCTTCTGTTATTATAATACCAACCTTTACTAAATGCTAGTGCTGTTTTGCTTTGAGAAGGAATAGGATCCAGCCCATTACCCCCCGAAATGTACAGTGTTTTCAAAGTGAACCAGAAATGGAATCATCATTGTACAAAAAAGTCCTTATCTTTACATAGACTGAATTAAGAAGTTCTACTCAGAACACCTCTAGTATGTGGTGTATTCTAAAAAACTTATTTTCCACTTGCCCTGCTGAATTCAATTCTAAGACTTTTTCACATTTAACTGAGAAATAAGCTACCACTAATTGTGATTTTCTTTATGATCTCCAGATTTTCATTCCTCATTTAGGCCTTTAATTCTAATGGAGAAAATACTGAAAATGATGGTGCTTCTATTTAAAAGGATAAAAAAGGTAACTTTTATGCTTAATCAACTTAATATTTTTAGTATAAAGCTCATGAAAATACACTAATTATATTTTTGCCATACAATATTGTGAGTCGGTGCCAGATCTTCAGCTATTACAATTTTTTCTTTAAGAACCAGCTCATATTCTGTGTCCTACATCTCCTAGAATCTAAGAGCCCAAGCCTGCAAAAACTCTCAGATACAGCATTTATTAGTGCCACATACTGATTACTGTGAACTAGATTTAGAAGGTATATAGTTCCCAAGACCCAGTAAAATATAGATATAATCATTTATAGGTTTAGACTATAGCTTTGCATGAAATACACAAAGAAACACAATACAGACCAAGAATTCAGAAGGAATGAAAAAACCAAATATGAGAAGAATGGCAGCTCTGAATAGTACGTGATCCTTCATGACCATATCTTTGTAAACACATATGTCTACTCGTGTGCATACACTAGACCTTAAAACAGTTGCATATTTGGCAGTGCAAGTATCATTTAGCTTCACAGCAAAATAAGCTTGTTACTATGACGAAAAATCAACCATGTCTTTTTAACGATAGAGTGCTAGTGACCTCTAGTGCTATACTCGTTCTATGAGCTTTAACAAAACATCTAAGACCCTGTATGTGGGAGGCATGATGCACCTTCTCCTCTAAGATTAAATGAGAACCGGCATTTACTGAAATAAAAGACAGGTAGGTGTGTGAAAAAAGCCGTCAGGATAAAAAGCAGAACTTCCAGTTTGTCAAATTTTCCTCTTTGTAGGTATCCAAGAATAGAGTCAGTATAGTCCCTTGAAGCCCACTGACCACCCCATTGCTTAATAGTTTCAAAAGGAATGGGACTTCTGAAATTAGCTAAGCAAATGCTCTTTTGAAGGGCATAGAAAAATTTTTTTCTATTTCCTTTCCTGGATCTGTATCAGCTAATTAAATATTTTTGTTCCCCAAAACATTGGGCAATCCAACAATATGTTTTCTAAAGTAATTTTGTGTGCATACTGAAATGCTACATATATTAGATCACACTGTTTCTATGGTTCATCTATAAAATATAAGTCTTTAATAGACTTTTAATGAAGGATAAACAGTTATTATGTATGATTTGCTCTGTTAGCTGCTTATAGCTAATACCTGACATTGAAGTTCTTGTTACAATTTTTAATATTATACCCATGTTGTAATGCTACTACAGTTTAATTATTTATTGGCTCCTTATAAATTATTTATGAATGGAAGATTAAAATAAGTGTAGCAAAATGAGTAGTTCTATAGAACCAAATTCAATCTAATGTATAAGGAACTGTACCTTCTAACATCAAATTTACATTTTGTTCATTCTCCTTCTTCACCACCATAAAAGATAGGAATAACATACAAACAGCAAGAGTAAAATCTTTGGAATACCAAAAAGATTTGAAGGCAATATGCATAAAGTCACTTAAAATTAAACAGTTCCTCTTTTTCCCTCCTCCTTTTTCTTCTGTGTTTTAATATGGTATATAGTAGAGACCTATATGCCTACTCTCCGTCTAGCCTTGCTTTAGAAATATCAGATGCTAGCAGGGAGTACTGGTTTTGCTGCTATTTTTGCTGAAAGTCTTACAGGTGTTACAATGACTCTTACATTTAAGTTTAAAATACAGTAGTGCTTAATCTTCAGCAAAGGCATATCTTCTCCTAAGTGTCAGTCCTCACTGAAGTTCTAAAAAACCCTCAGTAAACTGAAGTGACTGCAGACTGTTTACTTCACTACGGTTCTTGAGAGGTATTCAGTTTCACTAATTCTCCAGGCCTCATGATGATTACTGACTTCATATTTTCTGCACAAAAATAATGTTGCATAAGCGGGAAATAAAATCCATGGGGGTGTGCGTGTTTATTTACCTTTCCAGCTTTTCTTAAAGAAGCAAAGGGGTAGAAGTCCAAAGCTTTGTTCTCTTATGCCAGAGGCAGATATTGCACACAGTCGAACTGCAGTCACACTCAGATTTTTGCCTTTTTTTCCCCCCAAATCCTCACTCTTATCACAGATGGGAGAGCATATGGCAGGAAGCCCTTACAGTAGATTGGAAGCAGTTTCCACATTATAGTAGATTTCACATTGAATCTGTGGAGTCAGTAAACGGGAGGAAACAATCAAAGATATCTGGAATATTTTAACCTTCTTACTACAAACATTGGCTGTCCTTGCAGCTGAAGTTGCTGGAGAAGGAAATTGGGGAGGGGAAAATTACACTAGCTCCACAGATACGTAGCAAAAAAACCCATGAAAATAAGGTTCTGTTAAAGGGGTATAAAATCACATGCAATATTAGAGAGCTGAGGAAGTGGAACCTGCAGTGAAGTTACAGCAGCAAGACTGAAAGAAAGGTAAAGGGAGAGAATAAGATGATTTAAGAGATTAATAAACATGAAGCTTGGTTTCTGAATGGCTTGAACCTAAACTTGGTTTAACCATGACCACCTTGTGATGCTTAAAATCCCACCTGAAAGGAGTGGCTGACATTCAGTCTGAAGACATTGCTGTTCTAATTAGCAGTTCCCAGCCCCCAAAATGGCACTAGTTTGTTGGCTATTACATTTATTTTGTGAATAAAAACTGCACAGCAACTCCTGCAGCCTACTAAAACCCATATGGAAGAAGCGGAAGTTTGGCTTTCTCTTTCAGTTTCTACTGGGAAAATGAAAAGTAAAATTTTTAAAGCCACAGAACTGCATTTATACTGCACTCCGGTGTATCTTAGGAGAAACAGTTCTGTCATGGAGCCTGGCCAATAGAGAATGGAGGAAGGAAGTAGTAAAACTGCAATTTTCTTGAGGCACCAGACAGCACACATGAACGTCAAACCAACTTTAAAAAGCACAAACTGGAACTTTGACGAGCTAGCTTGACCCTACATCTTCCAAAATGGTTTGGTTTTATTGTCACGCAGAACAAAATTATATAGGGAAAAGTTTTTCCCAAAGAAAGAATATATATTTCATATATATAAAAGTATATTTAAAAGTGTATTTAATATATATTAATAAAAAGTTTTCAACTAGTCAATTATACAGCAGTCAGATACCTAATTGTAAACAGTTCATTGTTCTGTAATTAGAGGCCCTCCCACAGTTGTCATCCAACTGAAATGTATTTGGAAGAAAATGAATTATGGAAAAGCACTGAATTTTCTGCCACTGGGTGAGCAATGTTAGCTCTACTGTATACTTCAAGTTACCAATTCTCTTCCTCCACAGAGCTTGTGTTTTCACATTTTGGGCTGTCACTCAGGGTATTATTCATGCAGAGGCTTTAAAACTATATCATTTTCTGTCATTAGCAATGACAAATGACAGGGATTATGCTGATATTCTTGTAACACTGAAAGGTATCTCTGAGTACTTCAGTTATCAAACCCCAGGAGTAAGTTTTTTATTTTGCAATATAAAGGTGCAGCTAACCAAAATACTAGTCTACCCGTTACCTACCCTGTTTCAACCCACATGAACCCAGCAAGGAACACCTAGACTCTTGGTCAATGCAATAAGTAACTGCAGACTAAAACTTTGTTAAGTGGCATTATTCTAAATACTGTTTTAAGTTCAGTATATCTTTGGGAGTACTAAGCTGAATACTGTCACCTTTCAAGTCATCTTTGTTCCAGCATTGTCAGTCATTACTAACAGAATCTGCTTGAAAGATTAATAGATTTGTGCTCCTTGGTATGGAGAGGGCCTTGTCTCGGGCTTTGCCTAGCTGCTGCCACTGCTCTGAAAGCCCAACTCACACAATACTCCACTGCAAAGGTTCTTCTGGACTCCCCTGTAGTATACTAGTCCCTTAAGCTCAGAAGCATCTAGTTTTTATAGAATTTAGATTACTTTCTCTGAAAATACCCTCGTGTTAGAATGAATCAAGTTAACTCCATGCAAATGCCCAATAAAACTGTAATATGAGCACAAAAATAAAGCCCTCTGTAAACACCGTTCTCACCTACCAGCTCAGGTCTCACTGAGGGCAAACACACAGCTCAGAGAGCACCTGAGTGGCTAAGGCTATTAACAACCAGTTTTTCCTGAGGTTAATGAACAGAAGCAAACATCTTCTGTACAGTTAATGCTCCCAGGAAATGCCCTGAGTCATCATCATTACTACGATTTACATTGAGTTATAATGGTTTGCATTCAATTTATAGCATTTTCCACCTCAGCATCTCAGAATGGCTTACAAATATAATGGCACTTCTATTTCTACATCTTCAGATGACAGAATTTTAAACAGAATGGGAAGTGAAGTCACACAGCTAGATCACAAAATACTGTAGTAAAGTTAGGAGCAAAATCTGGATTTTCGTAGTCATATCTAATCTCAAGTTTTAAACACAAGTCTATTGTGGCACATTTTCATTTTTCCAATTAGCTTTATATGCACACTAAAACTATGGAGAAGACAAGTTTAATTTCACAAAGGACTTTACATTTGAATTCATTCTGTGAAAACGTCTTCTTTCTGTATCAACTTTTTAACAGGTATAACAAATACAAATCAAAATGTAAAAATGAAGCCATTACAAAATGAAAAGCAAAAAAATTTCATTTCAGTAGTTTCAACTATTTTTCCTAGTATCCTTCCAAAACAAAATTGCAGTTAAATTGACCAAATCTCAGGAGATATTTTTATATCAGGAGAGCTTTACATGGTTCCATTTATGTTTCTTGGACCAGCTTGAATGGTAGTATGATGTCTGTAAGCAGATTAAGTGCAAAGTGATGCACATGGGAAAAAGATACCTATGATAGACCCTAGCTCTTCACACTTGTAAGACAGGTATTAAAATCATTGTAGATCTTTTTTTTTTTTTCTTTTTAAACACGGCTCAGTGTTCAGCACCAGCCCAAAAGATAAGTAAGAGTTTAGGAATGCTTATAAGTAAATGATGCTGCAATCACAATAGTGTGAAGACATAAACAAGACAACGCATGGAGGTAGAGGTAATATTTATCTAACAAAGTCCGAAAAACACACAAGGATTCTGGTAATCATTTTTCTCTTCAGACCTGACGTATAAATTTCAAAGTCAAATACAAGTTGAGATCAGTGTCTCTGAGTGTAACTAGATATATTTATCAGTTACGCCTGAGGAAAAGATAGTTGCATGTGGAATTAGAAGAAAATACTAGGAAGAAGAAGAGAGATAGTATAGCTATTCCTATAAAAAGGCAATGATTTATAAAGAAAATATGAAAGAAATAGAGAATAAACTAAAGATATATAAATCTACAGTACATTTACATCTTGAATGCTGCATTCAATTCTTATAATTCTTCCTCAAAAAATATACAGAAGAGAGAGAAGAAAGCAAAAGGAAAGCAGGATCATGTGAAATATGGAATAAGAATAAACCAAACCCAACAAGAATAAACCAAACAGAATAGGATTCTTCAGCTTAATAACAAAAATACTGAAGCTGACATAACAGAGCCTATATAACCAGGAACGGTGTGAAGGAAACACATGGGGAATTACTGTTCATTTTTTCCTCACAATATGAAAACTCATACAAAAGAGCAAAGAAGATCTCTGTCACACAAAGCAAATTAAGCTGTGAAACTCATTGCCACAAGAATTTGTGGAGACCAAAAATATAAACTATTTCAAAAAAAGAATTCTGAGAGAGGACAGATTCTTGGAGATGATATCTAACAGTGGCTATTAAGCCTTTACGGTCTTCAAGCTGCTGAAGCTGAGAGAATCTAAAACCTCAGGGGGAGAGGGGGGAAACATATTTATAACTGATTCATGTATTCCTACCCAAGAATCTGTTTGTGGCCAGTGTTTAAAATAGGGGCTTAAAAAACCCACAAACACATGCATGTGCACATGCATACACACACGCCAATAGCCATCACCTCATGTGTTTTCATCCAAGTAAGTCTATTACCTAGTATTTAAGGCAAATGACTAGGAATAAGGACAACTGGATTATTTCTAACTTTTCCTCCAATTCACTAAATGATCTTAAACAGTTAACTAAACATTGGCTCCCTTTCTACCAGTTTATAAGAAGCAGTATGTACCTTCTGGCAGTTGTTTTTAAATATTAATTGATTAAATGTTTACAAGGTTTTATTTTCTGCCTACTTGAAATTACTTAGAATTTACAGAAAAGTAATATATTAATATTGTATTACTATAGTGCTATTAGTGTCTCACTAACCTGGTAGTTTTACAGTCATAATCTCATACATACTTTTGCAAAAGTTAAAAGGGGGCATAAGCACTTAAATACATTGTTTCACAGACTGAAGTATTCTTTGGTGTAAACCTAACAACTGTACAGTTGCTGTTTAGAAATTCTGCTCAGTCAATCTTCCTTGCCATAGACAAGATATCACTAGCACCTCCGCCTCTCTACTTCAAATAAATTTTCTTAACATTGCCTTCTCAATAAAATCTTCCAGTTTACAGCCTGTTTCTTCCAAACTGGTCAGAATTTCTTCACCACAGTTGGGACCAGGAGCTACAATGTACAAAGAATACAGGATGAAACCCACAGATTTTACTTTCCAAAGATGCATACGAGCTGTTCATGACAGAAGCTCCTGCCAACCATTAACTACCTGCTTCCTTTGAACACTCCCACTGACTTCAAAATTAAACATGCAGTTTTACAGGACCAAAGACAAAGACTGTATTTCCATTATTAGCACCATTTTCTGAATGTAGAACTCCCATGAAAAATCTCATGATGGGATTTATTATTATGCACATTTCAGACAAAGAATAGCCTTTGTGAAGGCTAAACAGAAAGCACATATTGTACCAACTGTACGGAATGGGATGGACAGTGGCTGTGCTTTATCGTGTTGGCATGTCCCAAACTATCCAAAGCCTTCAGCCATTAAAAGAGATAAGGGTGAGTTGTGATTACTTCTAGCATTTTCAGGAATCAGCCCAAAAGACTTTAAGTGATGTAGCAAGGACCTCACAGCTCTTGTAAAAGCTCTATGAAGATCCATAGCAGATAGAGAAAAGGAGTATCTTTCTATACTCCGTTACAAAGAGAGGTCAACAAGAACACTCATCTCCTTCAGGTCACAGGAGAAGCAACGTTTTTAAGTCTACAGCACATTCATGATCTTTCTTTGGGATACAGCCATTGAGTAGCAGTGTAGTACATTCTATACTGCATTGCTTTGATCAGTCATGCTCTCTAAGAATAACAGTGCAATTGTGAGGCCTGACTGTCAGAAGTACTGGGATTCAATTAGCCCCCTGTAGGGGCTCTAATTGTGTAATACCTTCAAAGGTCCTGTGGGCTTTTAAAAGTTGGTAGAGGCAGAGTGCTGATATGTTGTGTGAACTGTTATGCTGTCTCTAATATTTTACCATAAACATGTCACAAGCACTGCACTACAAGCACAACAACTTAATGCATCTCAGTCAAAGTCTCAACCATATACAACCATTTTTACCTCCTCACTCACCTGTCTGAAGGATTTTCCAGTAAAAAGAAAAGATGAAATACTTTCTAAAGCAGGGGAAAATAGTTCTCCTCTACTACAGTAATCACAGGAAGGTAGAGGAAGTGAATTAACCTTCTCATAAGTAAACAGGCCCCTAGAAGGATATCCGCCTGTGCATAAGGAATCCTGCCATCATTCCCAGCTCCTACTCTCCCTGAGATAAAGGCTGCTAACCTTCTCCTAGCAACAGCTCTGAACCACTGACCTTCCCAAAGTCATGGCTGGGCTGCATTAGTTGATGCCTTAATCAGTTACAGCTGCTCATAATTCATCAGCTGTAGGTAATCAGGTGCAGATTAGCCTGGTTAGTCTGTGAAGCAAACAGGTACAGCTGGGTTAGATAACAAATAGGACTTTGCAACACAGGTACAGCATGGTCTCTCAGGGCAGAAAGGGCTTGGAATTGGACAGGGGTTAGAATGGTGGAGAGTGTTTTGACTGTTTCCAAAAACATGCTTTAAGTAAAGCTAAAATCACAGGCTAAGGATTTTCTGTGCTTAGTTTGAGATTATACCTAAATTCCCCTCCTTCTGGACTGTGGTTTAAGAGCCACACTGGAACAAAGTAAAATAGGAGGTGAATTTAAAGAGATGAATATAATTTCCATGATATACTTCCAGTGAGAACATTGAAGAAGTACTCACAGCCATCACGAAAACTCCACTAACACATATGACTGAGTCATACTAGTGTAATGATATGGAAAAATCCTTTCATGGAAGCTTGTTCCATTTTAAATGGATCTTTTCACAAAGAAGGAAGAGTATTAACTTGAGGGAAGGAGTTTACAAAGGAAATACCAGACATGAAATTGAAATGTAAAAAGGAGTATAGTTTAGTTCGATTTCAGAGAACAAAGGATTAAGCAGTAACTGAGTGTAGGTGTTTGTTTGTTCTTCCAGTTGGCTTCTGAACCCTTTAGCTAATTTCAACCAGCTCTGACAGAGGAGCAGAGAGTCAGTAATAGTTAAGTTCTCTAAAGTTCATGACATAGGTGGCCAGATACAGAAGATCACTGAGAAGTGTTTGGTTAGGGAAAGGGTGCACTGTGAGTGCATTCATCATTAGACACTGAAGTATCTGCAGAGAAGAAAGTCATTATGAATGCCTGAATCACAGGAAAATCTCCAGTTATAACTTCCAGCTTTTTAGGCACCAATTACAATCAACTATTGCAACAAAGTCGCAGAAAACCAGGCTTCGTTAGTTCTGATGCTCCCAGAACTACTTGGGTTGTTTTCTACATAGACCTAATCTTTCTGATTTTCACAAGAAATCCATCCAATGAAAGACTAAGATAGTTATATGAGATTTATCATTTCCAAATGAAAGAAAAATAAAAGGGAGGAGTCTGACTGAGCTGCTATTTCCATCATTCTTCCTTTCTATTAAGAAAACAATCCTTATTACTTCTCCCAGGAGAGACAGGAGAAAAGCAGTATAAAAGAAATCATTGCTTGGAGGAATGATGTTTCACATGTAGGCCATAGCGTCTATAGCCAAGTTCAGTATAGTGATGCCACAGCACGTGCCTATAAAACACCATCCCCATGAATGAGGAAGATGTCAGAACTTCATCTCAGCCCTAAATGTCCAGATGTTGACAAAGTTTTAGAAGAGAGTAGCAAATAAACTGATTCTTCCTCATCTGGAGCTACGGTTTCTCTTGGTGTTAAATGTAAAGACTGAGGAGAAAGGTAGGGGAATAAAACCTCATTTTACATTTCATGAAAGTGATACAGTTTCTAACATTAAACTAATCCTCTAGCTACCAACCAGGCTATATATAAAGCTTAAGAAGCGTAAATCAGCTTTTATTTTTTCAAAGCATTCTACCTTCCAAAATCATTACTCTGTTAGTTTAACAAAGAAATTAGTAGGCCATATTTTTTTAAAAAGAATTCTATTTTACTTGGGTTCAAACACTTAAGTTAACTTATATCAGCTTTATAATATTAAAACACAATTAACTTCAGAAGTCTGACTTGTGAGTTACACAGGGAAAAAAAATCTTACCCTTAAATCTTTGGATGATCATCAAAAGATTTGATTTAGTCATGAGAATTGCCAAAAAAATGGTTGCTGTTACTTGATCTTTTTGAATTTGTAAGAAAAGGTAAAAATAGATCTTCTAACAGAGTTTATTTTCATGGATCTCCAAAAATAAGCAAGGTGTGTCCCAAGATAAGATCAAAAGTAATCATTATCTCAAAATGATATTAATCTAGATTTAAAATAGATTTAGGTAACTGGCAACATGCAAAAAGCATCTAGATCTGGACTGAATAAGTCTGGAATAATTTTCAATGACAATTAAAAATGACACTTTTCTATCAATAGTATGACACTATAGTGACTGTTAAACCTTGTGCCTAGTGCAGTCAGCTGGGAGGGAATAAGGAGTCTTGCTCTCAGGTTAATTTTATATTTAACACTCAACAGTAAGTACACAAACAGAGCCTCGACTCTCAATTCTCAGATAGATGCCCCAGCCACTACAGTACAGTTAAGCTCCTTTTTGTTTGCTCTCCTTCTAACCTTATGCGTTTTTCATTCTTTGCTGACTCTGACTTAACTTCAAAAGGAAGGACAACCTACAGCTGGAGATGTGGGTTTTAGTTCCCTCAAACTGAGGCAAGATTAGGTTCTTTATTGGGTCTGACCCACAAGACTTGTCTGGGAAAACCCAGGAAATCTCTTTTTCCTATTCCATAGGCTTATGTATCAACCACAAGATTAACAGTTGACTTCAAATTTCTGAGACACTCATAATCTCTATCACGCAGCTGAGCTTTTTGATTATCAATATCAGCTTAACCTTCTTTCCTAAACGAAGTCTAAGCTTTGGATATGCTCTTAGTATTTGTTTAATCCTTCAAGTAGTCATTCTGTAGCATTCCAACCTTCTGACTCTTATCTAAGGTCAAGAATTTGAACTTTCTGCTTCTATAATGAACATCAGCTCATACAGGTTGTTCCATGCATGTCAGAAAGAGTTTTTATGCGCACAACTGACCATCAGTGGGAGTGAGGATACTTGTAGTATAGTATAGTGTATATATATAGTATATTATATATATATATATATAAAAAATTGATTTTCTAATCCACAATTTAAAATACATATTAAATCTTAAATTATGTCCAGCATCATTTCAGGTTGGCTTTTAGCCATAATCCAAAACTCACATTAGTTAGGCTAATGCCACGGGGCTACTGCCACATTAGTGCCATACAGTATCTCAGCAATGCATGTTTGGATGATTTAATCGAACAATATCAATTAAGCCATGTAATTGATGCAATTCATATTATTTTATCTGAAGTAACATTATAATAGGAAGGAACAATTTTTCTCTGCTTTCTATCCTGCTGAGAATCTCACAGTCATGTAGTCCAAGGCAAATACAATTTTGCTTATTAGACTATTTATATAAAGTAATAGCTATTCTGCCACTACCTCATTTTAAGCATATAGAGTTTAACAATCCTTTCCCAGTAGTCTTTTCATGTGCAGTGGCAGAAATAAAGCTTCTTTACTAGAACATTATTGCCAGCTTTTAATAGCCACATTTAATCTTTGTTTAACAAGCAGTAATCCAGAAAAATTTACAAGTACTTGTCAGAAAACATTGCAGCATCTTGTTACATTATTAGGGTTTTATATTGATTGAACACATGGTCAGTAAAAGGTGTAATAAAACAGCTGTCACTAAAAAATGAAGCTCACAAGGTAAACTACATCCTTTTGCAATTTTTATTTATTTAAGAGTAGCTGATTTCAGTTTCAGTTATCTATTTTACTTTCTTTACATGAGCTTGGTACAACATTTTACTTTAAGAATGTGGCATACTATTGACACAACTCTTACACTGCAGCACATTAAGAGGTGATGTGCTTAGCAAAAATGACAAAGTTTAAAACTAATATTGGGCCAGTTTACGAAGTCTGTTATGAACATCACTGGATTAAATATTAAACCACAATATAGCAGGTTTAGATTATGTTAAACTTTCTGAACAGTCTAATCAGGAAAATGAACCATTTATGTCACTCAATGTCACATTTTGTTTTCTTTCTAAAGTCACTGTAGTTAATGATGGAAATTAAAGTTGTTGCATTCATCAGCAAAGCAGGTTATTAGCCCACCAAAAGAATAAAATAAACCAAATAGCATTACATACATATCCATTCCATCTAGCTGTAGAGATGAAAATAAAGAAATTATTTGTCATTTAAGAAGGATACAAATGGCATATGCTATGTACATTAAGCAGCTAAGCTATTCAATTACATAAATGTAATTAATAAATATAAATTATTTTGCCTGATGTTAGATAAACAACACTTGTAGTATAAGAATTAAGAACCTTTATATCAGTAAGCGAAGAATTAATTTTAATCCTAGACTATACAAGAAAGTAATGCATTGTACTGGCAAAGGCAATAGTGTGAGATGCATCTCTCTGGAAGACTACTTATATGACCTTTAGAATAGGGGAATGCCAGATGTCATATGCAGATAGATCAGGTGGCATGCCAAGCTGCCATCCACCATGCTAAGGACAGTGGAACAAGAAACTATTGTCCGTCGTGGCAGTGTTAGGGAGTAGGCTTTGTTAGCTGCTGTGCAAGTCCGCACTGACATGGTTATACTTCTGGATCAAAGCTGGCATCACTGCATGGTGCAGCTCTGCATTATGCACACATACCAGCTCACATTGCCACTGCCACAGGCACCTGCCTGCTATCCTCCAGTAAGCAGAGTACATGATCTGCTGAAGTTCACCAGCCTTAACACTTTATGTGGGTCACTCAGCCTATCTTCGTATCTGGAGCAAGATCTAATCTGGTCTTAGCCTAATTAAACCTAAAAGATCTAACTGGCACCTCTACAACTCTACTGAGTTCCACAGTTTCTGTTTTTAGTGGTTTTTTTAAAGCTCTGTCTTAGAACTCAATTTTCTTAGTGTAAAGGCCCACAGCGTGAAATATATATGGACTTTGTTGTTCCTGGGCCAAAATGTACAGAATTTTCAAAGCTGAATTCAACTCCATAATGAAAAGTAGGCCATAGTTTGCTTATTTCATTTTAATAGTGCAGCCACATTTTTCAGAGTAGTTGTTTCTTTCCCTTGACACTGTCAATACCCCTGTAAAATAATAAATCAGTTATGAAAACAAAACTGGACTTTGTTTTTCAATACAGTTGTTCTTTTGTGTTTAGAACATACTCAAAGTTTCTATAATTGCCAGTAGATTCAAAAAACAGTTGGTGGGTTCTTGCAATGGAATAGTATGTTCCTTCTACTAAAATAAAGCAAAGCAAAAATAAAATTTTATTTCTCTGGTATGTCCTTTCTCCCCCTCTAAAGTGTAACTATATGTTCTTGCATTCTACAAAAATATCAGGCACATATATACTCCCTCCTCCTGCAGGATGAGCTATTCTACATATTCTCTTTTATAAGAAGTCATATAAGAAGTTATAAAGAAGAGTTATAACATAACTGCTCCAGACCCTACTCTTACTGTCTACCCATTTCAGGTCCAAAAGTGATTTGAAAAAGAACTGTAGAGACTGCAATACTTTCTTAACATTATTCTTCCAAGTCCAGAATAAAGAATTATGAATTTCAAATCTATCTTTTCATTCCAGTGAGCATTTGTGGCTGCTTTTTCATGTAAACTTAGACTGTGTGTCAATAAATGGTTGGGACAGGTCTGATGAATGTTGTTCTCTCTCTTCATCTGCTTTTGATGGAACCACTGCCCCCCCCCCCCAAATATTAGTCATTCAGAAAAGAGCACTGCCTTATTATACCTCTTGTTTCTTCATTAACTCCATCCAAGTGACCCCTTGAGTGTTGTAAAACCAAAAGCTTATCATCTATTTCCTAATTGAATCAAAGTGAAACCTGACTGCATACAAAAAATTCAGTCAGACCTTTGATACTTCCAAAACAAAGCAAATTGGAGCACTCCAGGATTTAGCTGTATGTTAAGACTAAGAATACAAATTTGATTATCTGCTCCACAGTTGGTGGAAGCAAGCAGCTTCAAATCAGTACTACTGGAAAAGGCTAAAACAATAAAACTAATACTGTATCCTCTCCCAAGCCTTTCTCCTCTTGCATTCAGTATCTATAAGAATCTTCGTATTTTTTTTCTGAAGACAATTTTTTTGATGGTAAAAAGCCTATAACGCCAAAAATAGCCCATCCTGATGAGAAAAGTAGTTGTTTAAATCCCAAGATTTCACGTATCTGAATATCTATTCTAATACAAATCCTTCTAGTTGTAGTATAATCTGAGGGACATCTGATTACATCTATGGGAAGAAGCAGTCTCAAAGAAATTATAATGTAAGTTATAGAATACAGAAAAATTGATCTTTTAATAAATAAAACACACTATGAACTGCTTATAATTATGCATGCTTAAAAGCTGTGGTTATTTCAGGATCAGATATAAAAATGGTTAGGGATATAATCTAGTCATAAAAGAAGATGACTAGGATATATTCTAAGATAGTGGTCTTACAAATGAAAGCAGATTTTGGCCTGTAGCACACACTTGCATGCAGATGTAATTTCATGGGATAACCTGTTCAGAGTAGAGGATGAAAAATATTTTTGCTTAACTGAACTGGAAATGATACAGTGTGCATAAAGTAGCTATTTATAGATTATATTTCCTTTTCAAGTAGACTGGTAGCATTTTTAATTTACAGAAGCCATAACACTAACTGTAAATATAAATAAGTACCATGTCACTATAATAATAAGAATTCTTGGCCTATAGCTCACTTACACATTCTCATATGCCTCTGCAGAGAATTAAAGACTCCTTTTCTAGTTATTTATGTTGATTTCTTAATCCCCAGTATGCTTGGAAGAAAAACTGAGAGCTAAGAGCAAAAGGGGCACGGAAGGTTGAAATTAATCCAAATATGAGGGGGACTGCTGTTATTTATTTTTCATTGCATTAACAAAACTTCATAAAGCTGGGACAAAAGGAATGATTCCTGCTGCATTGCTTTTGTCTCCTAAATATTACGGAAGCCAAAAATCATTTTAAATTAGATATATTGTAGAAATTTTCTTGGTATATGTGAAAAACCTTTGGACTGATAGATTTACATAATACTTGGTAGAGATGCTCTTTGCTGGTGTAGACTGGTACTGGTGAATTTAGACTGAATTCTCTATCACATGAAAAGTAGAGACCTTGATGAGATTTAGTCCTTACTTCTGATTTCATAAAACTAACTTTTTAAAAAATTAAATGAGCCACCATCTGCCTAATACATACGTCCTAGAACAGGTATTAGTTTTTGTTATGTTTCACTCTGTACCTCTGCTCTTCATAAATGAGGTAGCACATTTCATTTGCAATATCTGCAATTGGACTAAACATTAGCAGAGAGTCATTTTCTGCACTGTTTAAGGAGGAATCTGGTAGCAAGAGAGTAAGAAGTCTTTGTTAGACTTTGTCATCTCCATAACAATCCATTTGTTTTTAAATATAATCAACAAGCAGAATTAATGTGATAACAGACATGCTAACTTTTGGCTAAATGTTATAACTTACTGCAGCTATCATTTCTTTTCCACTACGCATACATCAAAGAAAAAATGAAGATGACTTTTTCAGTCTTATTTATGCTTTTCTGAATTATAATTAATTTCCACCTTAAGGCAGTCATTCATAGAATAAAATGGCTCTTATGGAAAAACTTTATTTTATATAATGAAACCACACTTTACAAAAATTTTATGGTATTTATCATATAGCTATAGCTGTGGTGGTCATATTTATTCTCAATTTTCAGTTATTGTGGAAAGTAAGCACAGGAAACATCAAAATAAAGTCTAAAAAGCCATTTATTGAGTCGACATTTTGTAAACTGGGGATTTAAAGTGCATTTCTACCACACGGACTGGCCGTCATTCAAGTAAAATTCTTCATGAGATCTGGGCAGATAATGCAGAAAATAGTCAAACAAAATAGAATTAACTGCTGCTACAATCCTTTCCTTTGTCCTTGTGACCCATATATTATTTTATGCATCATCTAAATTGCAGTAGTGCCTGGGGCCCTAGTAACAACTAGGACTCCATTGTGCAGATTGCTGCATAAATGCGGAACAAATGGATTTTATTTTGAATATCAAACACTTGCAATAAATTGCTCCAGGATGGAGTCAAGCCACAAACATATTGCCCAATGCATTCAGTGAAGTTCTTATACGAACTAGCTGAACTGTCAAAGGAACCTGAGATAAAAGATCAAGGTGTGAATAGCTGGATTGGCCAGGAGTGCTGCCAGCTCCCACAGATGTCAGATCATGCCCTCTGCTAAAAGTATAGAACCACCTGGGGCATGGCTGAGGCTCTGTTACACTAAGGAGACAAGATCCCTCGAATGGAAGTCCCTAGCTCTGCATGAGAGCTTTATGCAGCTATGAACCATCTTTGGAGATGCTGCAATAGATCTGGGGCTATTAGTTTATTCCATACAAGGAAGCATCGACCAGCATTTGGGTACCAAAGTCTACATGATTTAGAATTGATAGGGCATTATTCTTATGACCTTGGGCGGGGGAGGGGGGGGGAAGGATAATTATTGAGGTTGCAGAGGTTGTTTCAGACTTGAAGCTGTAACAGCTGCAAAGCAGTTCACAGCTCATCTGCAGACCAAAGGTGGATAAGGAAATGTGTCTTTCTTTCTTTGCTCAAGTATTCAGCGTAACTGCTGAAGCTGAGCACTAAACCCAAGATTTACTCTTCAATCACAGGGCATACATATGCTGGTATGAAATGCTGGCCTGCCTCAGTTGAAAACTATGACCTTGGATTGCCACTGTGTGACTCACAAAAAGGATCTATTATGAGCAAACTTGGAATATCAACAGGCCCAAAACTCTGGTGATAAGAAAGGTATGACTGTGCTGTTTTCCAAACAAGTTATATGGGACAAAGAACAATCAAAACCTATCCTAGCTGGCAACAAATTCAGCTTGCAACTTGCAAAAGAAATCTGAAGAATAAACAGGTCTCGTGTAGCTCTTCTGAGCTGCATGTAGCTGTCTGCTACCAGGAGGAAGATAACTCATCATGATAAAAACAAACATCCATTTTAAACTTGCTTGGCAATGAGGATGTTCTTATTTGCATAATGATGGTTATTTGAATATGCTGAGAATTTGCCAGAGCAAGTCTCAAGCTCGAACACATTCAGATGTGATACAGTCTGTACAATTTTCTCAAGGATTGCAATTTAGTACTATTTATCTAATGAAAGAAAAATAAATATTGGCTGTAACATCCCATTATGCTTGAGAGCTGGTTTTAAATTACACTTGAATAAAGTAACTGAGTGTGGGATGTTTGCATTTCCTCAGGGAATGGCAACACTTCCCAAAATGGTGAATAATATCATCCTTTTCTGAGTAGCCTACATCTCAATAAAAGGACTGCAGCAATAATTCTAACAAAATGGGGTGAATTCCACTTTCAACACTGAGTTGAAAGCAATAGCAAGAATGGACCAAATGGCATTTCACCGATATAAAAGAATATCAAAGAGTCACAAAGACAAGATTCAAAAACAGTCTTAAAGTATTTAGAGACTGGTAGATAAACTTTGACAGCCTTTGTATTAGAAATAACAGACAAATTTTAACAAAGGAGGGTATTGATCATTGGAACTATCTAGTAAGGAAAGCTACTGCTGTGACATTATTTAGTACATTTAGAATGTTCCTATTAGCTCAGATGCAGTCACTTCTGAGTTAGGACCATCTGTTATGCAAACTGCTAGAGGAAATAAGTTCCTGTCAAGTTTATGTATATTTCTATGTAACTGTGAAAAAAGATCTGTCTGCACAAACTCAAACCATAACAGTTCTCAATATCTTTAAATTTTGTATCTTAATCTGACCCAGACACTGTGACAGCCTCTATTATACAGGACAATCTAAAATTTTATTTCTAAACACTCCTAGAATTTTAGTAAGGTATGGCTCCAAGCACAAAGTTTGCCATTCAAGCTCCACATCAAGCACAAGAATTCTGGATGTACCAAAAAGTCTGCACCTCTATGTCATACAATGCACCAAAAATAAGTTTTGTCCAAATTAGTAAAGAATTGTGTAAATTTGCATTATAGTGCTCTCTTAATATCCCTTACAGTAAATATATAAAATATTATTTGAAATTAATTTTGTTTCTTACACGTTATTTCTAAACTGCTTACTTTCCTGCAGGAAAACCTCTGCATTTATTCAAGATATTGGACGTCACCTCTCATAAAAAAGAAAGGGGCTGCTCACAGCCTCTTGCTAAAGAGAGAAGCACAACTGCTCCATCAGTTAATGGAGTGGCTGTGATGCAAGGATTGTGCTTTGGGCAGCTGCTCTGGTCACAAAGGCTATGTCTTATAGTGAGTTTGTTATCCACTCCAGCAAAGGTCTGGGGCAGAGTAAGGGTGCCACTAATACAGATCAGGGCTCTGATCTGCACTGGACTCCCATTTTCCCTGCACCATTATTTTTGAAAAGAGGCAGCTACGTACAAGACATGTTAAGGTAGGAGACTGAAGCACATGGTTCAATACTACTGGAGAAATGCATGAGACAGAGAGAAGACTCCCATGTGGTCTGTTATAACCGTACAATGTAGATGCTCATACAAAGTCTTTTGTTGAAATAACTGATTTGCAGCCTGGACACTGTTGGAGCAAAGCAGGGAATAAAACAGCTTGATAACATAGATACACATGTAAGTATATCATCACAGTAAAACCATCCAGAATGCAAAGAGATCAGGCTAGTGAGTATTCAAAAGAACTTCATATTTCAAAAGTATATCCAAGTGGGAAGCATGGACACAGATAAATTGGTGTTGAAGGTTTAGTCACTTTGCAAGACAGGTACCTACATACGATTCCATCGAATCAAGCTGGCATCTGACACTTGCCAATTTTGGCAGTGTTTTTAGATGTCAGCGTTTTTAGTAAGGATGCAGTTTTCTCTTTGCAGAGCCATACGTCTGTCTTGCCAAACTTTAAATGGCGTAAGACTGAATTCTATGTTGCAGATGCTGTGCGTAATTAACTAGCAAATCCATCCATGTGATAGAGATTATTTTATTTGCATCTTCAAAGGAATAAGAAAAAATTATGCCTAAGCTTAGTTCAAAGCTGATTCTGCTCCTGTTCAAGTCAATGGGTTTCTTTGCTGCTGAAGTCAACCTCAAATGACTTAATTGTTCTAATTATGTCTTGAACAAGACTGTCTAGAAAGCTTTGTTCTTGTAAAACAAAAAGTCTTCTTGAGAATCAATTGAACTACCTGAACCTATAATTGAGAGGCTAATAATGCATGTCAAAAAAAAAAAAAAAAAGAGGCAAACCAGTATTTTTATTGCATTTAATAAAAACTAGTTAAACAAATTTATTAAGTGGATAGTTTTTAAAATTCTTTGATCTCTTGCTCTTCTCCTTATGAACTTCATGAACTTCCACTGTAACCTTCCACTGTGAATCCAATGCAACGCAGAAGCATCAACAGCCTTGACTAAAATCTCAAAAATTTTAACAAAACATCCCCACCCATTTCAATGTGCATTAACTGAGGCTGCCATCCTGCAATGTATAAATGTCTCTTCTGGAAATGATTTTAGAAGTGTTGGTCATCAATTCAGACCTATAGCTAAAAGTTCTGGATCCTTCCCTTAAACCTAGGGTACTCTATTACTTTTATGCTAACCTAGTTCATTGAAATCTGCAAGCAGGTCATTAATAAACAGTTACAATTATAAACTCTGTTCACGTTTCAGAGAAATAGTTTGCAAAACGCAGCATGATCATCTAATCTACAGAATAGTTTGGCATTACATAAATCCATTTTTTAAATATGCTTGACTTGACAAAGTGAAGACAACATCTTAACATCTAGTGCCTCAGTACACTAATCTTTTTGCCTAAGCGGAGCCCACTGGCTTTCTCCACCATGATGGCTTATTTGGCAATTAAATTTCAAGTAGACATCTTGATAAGTTTCTACAGTTCAGTAATGCCATTATTAGAGCCATTACACCTGTAGAAGAGTTGAAGGAAACAGAATTTCACTCACCCTCAGTAAGTTGTTTCATTAAAAAGGGGGAAAACAACGAAGAATTCTTCCTCTCATAGTGATGCATCAAACAGAACACCTGTTTCAAAAGAGACATCTGAGTATGAATGTTGGTAACATTTGAAACTACAGTTTTAATTGACCTGATGAAACAGAAGCAACTGTAACAGTAAAGCCAAGTGGTTTAACACAGCTTAAGCAATAACTTAATAGGACAGCCTTACCTGTCTGGAGAGTAGCTTGTGAGTTCATCTGCTTACTTATTTAATCACATATGAATGACCAGTCTGCACTTAAAGGAATATCAGTTCCCATACGCTCTGTGATCCATTTTAAAGCTGAAATTTTAATGGTTGCCACATTGGTTCTGGTGGATAGTTACATTATGTTACCTGTCTCCTGCTAACTCAAACATCCTACATTGCAACTGCTGATACACACTAGACTTATCATAGAAAAAAAAATTTAAGTATTTAATTTGCCAAGTTTCTCAGCACTTCAAATATACTTTATCATCTCCTAAGCTGTTTTCTTACATGCTACTATAAGTCAGAAGCTATAAGTCAGTTTTACCACCCTTCACTTTGAAAATATCCACTCCAAAATAAATTTTAGAGAGCATTACAAGCAGCTGAAAAGTAAAGAACCACCTCAGGAATAATAAGTGGTACAGAGAATCTTTTAAGTAAAAGGAAACAGGAAACCATTACTAAATGAAGTGCTTACACCATTGTTACTAAAGGGCCAAAATCTGAGTAGTGACATCACTTGGAGCTTCAGGTATTCATGCGCTCAGGAGTTTGCTATGCTTCTAGAGCCTTCCACCACTGAACGTGAAGGGAGCTTGTCTTCGTCTCTAGTGGGAGCAGAACTGGGCCCCAGAGAGGCGAGTTTCTGCAATAGGAAAGCATTCCAACAGAAACCAAACTAATCTTGTCCTATACTTAGTTTTGTAATACCCATCGATGCAAAATGTAATGACTGGGTCCCCAAAGGGCAATCAGGATTGTTGATTAACAACGTACTTAAAACATTAGATTCTTTCCAGTTTGAAATATCTGTTATATTTTCTTCCTATTACCAGCCAGGGAAGAGCTGATGTTTTATGACAACCTTCACTGTAAATTGTGTTTTAACTGTTCTTTTTAACAATACCTTCTACTTAAAGTTATTATTTTTATTCTACATAAATCCCCAAATTCAAATTCAATTCAACAAAATGTCTGTGTGGTTATTCAATTGTTTGAATTCAATTACTTGAATTCAACTAAATTTAAGAACGCAATTATGACTGATGAATCAGGAACATTTCTTGTCACCTTCTGAAATGGTTGTTTCAGCCAAAGGCAAAGTTAGCACAATCTATCAGGTTAGCAAAATAATAATAAACATTCTTTAAACTTTCAAAATGCATTTGAGTTAGTTCATTATCGTTATGCTTTTCATGGCGAGTGGATGCACAGTTCTTTCTTTAATCTTCATTGATTGTCTCTATTTAATACATCTGCAATAGAAAATTCCAGCTTGCTGTATTCCAGCTCATGCACATAAGACATGGCATCAGTACTAAAATAACTAACCCAGTCAGTTATTCACAGAGATTACTAAATGATAGAAACAAACCTTACATAATGTGCCTTATACCTTACATAATTATAACAACCTAGATTTATGTAACACAGCACAATCTACTACAAAGCAATTTATAGACCAAGTCTAAATATAGGGAAAAATTGTTTCACTTTTTGTAAAAATATATTTCAGACATGGCATGCTAGCTATCTGACATCAGTCATACCAAGAAGTTTGTACAATTTAAGTCAAGCAGATGAAAATACTGAGGAAATTTGAATAAGAATTTGGTCCACACATCACAATATTTATTTCTCCAAAAAGCCAGCCAGATATATAATATACATAGTGCAAAAATGAAAAGGCAGAAGTGGCTAGCTGTTCCACAGACTGAGAGTCATGATTGGTTTCTATACCTTTTATATTCTATATTCTACTATTTTATTACTTTACACTAGAGTTTCCAAAATGTCAGTTTTTCATCCAGCTGTAACTGTCAAGAACTGCAAATGGAATTTGTATCTGGTCCTAATTTTCAAGCAACTTATCAATGAAGCAAATAGTTACAGTTCTTTCTTAAATAGACAAAAGATACATTTGTTAAAGGTCAGCACATGCTGATGGTATAGTTTGGAATGAAAATAAAATTCAAATGAAATTTTTAAATGTTAACATAAGAGAAAAGCCTAATTCAGCTATTATTGATTTGCTTTCCTCATTTAAGCCCCAATTCAATAAAACATCTGTATACCGTAAGACCCTCAGAAACGCTGAAGTGTCACTGATTTCAATGGAATTAGGTACACACTTCAACACTTTGCTGAATACAGATTTTTTAAAATCCTAAGTAAGTACCTGGCTGAATAGGAACCTTATTTATGATGCACGATATATTAAAGGTCTGGGTGTGTAACATTGGGCCAGGTGAAACGGAGATGGGGCTTTCATTCTTTTTACAGGATGAAATAAGTCTCTATTCTACTACAAGCTTAGGGAAGTTGCAACTAAATTATTTTTGAAGTCCACTGAAGTGGTTAATGCACAACTACATGAAAATCAAATCTTTGCCATGCATAGTTTGTGAAACAGAACAGGGATTTTTATATACAGTGCCTTCCATCTTAGTCTACTCTTTCCCCTACGTGTTGCCTACTACATGTATAAAAGTGGATCAAAATAAATTTGTTAGCTAAAACGTAGGTTGAAGGAAGTTATTAGGTCTTTTTGGATGGAAGCTTAAATGAAAGAACACACAGAGAGAAACCAAAATTAGATAAAGGCCCCTTTGATGTGATTACATCTTATCACATGGAGATGAAAGGGCAAAATGAGAAACGTTTACCTGTGGGCCCTGAGGGTCATGTTCACAATGATAAAAATGAACATCAAATGTATGTTTTGGTGCAGCAAAAGAAAGAAAAGGCAAAGACTGCATTTCTGATTGACAAAGACATTTGATTCCAAAATAAATTGTCCTACAGCAAGACAAAGCATCGGAGATTGGTCATTAGTCAGACAGACAGATAAATGAGCATTTCATTAATCCATTTCTTTCACAAGCAGGTAGCCAGAAAAACTTTCACACTGATTTCCAAAGCTAGTGAGTATCCAGAAGCTTCTCAAGGTTCAACTGGATTTATGGTTGCAGAGCTCATCTCAAAAGCAGATCCACTGACACCACACTACTTCAGTGTTGCTTCATAAAGGTAAGTAAAGTGGTAATAAGTAAAAAGATGAGTTTCACTGGAGTGTTTCAAGTTATCTGTACCAGATTTAAAGTGGTCCAACTACACAGACTCCAGGGGAGTTATACTGACTTACACCAGTTCAGCACCGGGCACGTATCTCATTAAGAATGTAATTCTCAGTTGCTGGGGTAGCCAACCACATGTTGACTTGAGTGTGCATTTTTTCTGCCCATTTGGCATTCTTATTTTCATATATACTTAAATACTCCCTCAAACTGTAGTCTGCTTTGCTTTTTCTGTGTTTTCATGTGGCAATTTTATGTATGTGGGACTGCTAGTGCTAGCCTAATACCAATAGTAGAGAAGTCACTACCATCCCCCTCTGGTAATCAGGCCCATAACCTTGGTACCATCTTTAACTTTGAATTCAAGTCTTCCAGTCCAGCCTTCCTGCTAGCTTTTCTCAAGGTATAAACAAATTATCACATGGACAAGTAGGGGAAATAAAGGGATAAGCTACCTTAAACTTACTGGGTAAAGGTAGTACGCATGTAGCAGTATTTTTTAAAGAGTACCTAGTTCACAGAAATCCTGGTCCATGCCCAGCACATGTAGATAATATAATAAAACAAATTATTTAAATATCAACAATGCTATCTGCCAGTATCACAGTTGTCATGATTTTTTAACTTTTCATACTAATACAATCATTGAATCATGCAGATTTTTTCTGTCACCAGAAAGATGACAAAACAGGGATAAGAAATGAATCTGAATGGCATTTATGTCCTCACAGAGGTTCAAAGATAAACAAAAGTGTGACATGTTTATGCTAGGTAGGGAGATGTTAATCCTCATTATCCCCTTCTCCATAGCCATTGATCAGGATGTGACAGTTGCACAGAAATACCAAAGAAGCAGCAGCAGCTCTTCACGGAGACTTAGAAGATAAAGATCTAATTACTGGTTTTGGACAAGGCAATTAAACTATCTCATGTTTAAGTCTCCCACCAGTAAAGTGCATCCATATGTTGTAAGTACACTGCAAAGCTAAAGCTTTATGAAGCTAAAATTCATAAGTGATAATGTTTCCAGGTGGCTGACTCAGCCTGACTATATTTTTCTATAGCTTCTTGGTGTCAGACAAAAGCTACAGACTGTTGGGTTTGGCAGGCCTGATGTTGGACCTAAAGCTCATGTGCAATTGACTCCTGCATGCAAAATTCAGTGCGTCTCAGGTCCTTTTGATCTGCACCAGTGAAACAGGTCTGATGAATCCCATACCTGTTGAAGCTATGGCCCCATAGCATGCACAGATAAATGGTTATTTTGTACACACATTCTTACAAACTTAGCAATCATATTTCTGTTAGTTTCCAGTGTTTGCCTATGCTACAATACAGGCTTCAAAGCCACCTCAAGCATACTAACGTATTTCTCCCTGACATACAAATTACAAAAATTTAAAATCAGGCTAAAGGTGAGTTTTTGTGACAAATACTTCCGGCATCCTAGCAATTTACCCTCTGCCATTCCTCATCTGTCTTTTACAATCAGGTCTCTCTAGTCTTCTATGCAGCCTACTCCCCTGACATCTGCATCAAATGTTAGAGTGTTTCAACAGAGTATTTTCCCATGAGATGTTTTAAAGAGCAAATTTTTCATTTAATTTGGCATGTCTCTCAAATTTTCCTGTTGTAATTCACTTCCATATTCCTCATAGACCTATAACAGAATGACTGTGATGGATCATGCTGATTTTGTACAAGTCTTTACAACAGAAGAATAGATAAGCCAAGTCAGGCTTTGGGTATTTCCCTAGACATAATACTGCTTAACACACAAAGAAGAAAGCAATAGCTGCCAGAAGGTTTCAGAGAATAAAGTCACATTTCAGGTCATTATCTTTAATAATGGTCAATGTTTGCCCAACTTTTTAAAAAATTTCAGAGGTACGGTCAAAGAGCAAAAAATGACTGGGCCTGCCTTTTGTCTCATTTTATAAGATTCACTGAGAACAGGCGTTATGAGGACAGGTCAAGAGATCTTTGTATGAAGACACCACCTCAGAGCAACAGTGCTTTAGAGCAAGCCTGCTAATTAATTCTGTTATCAGAGCAGCTGTCACACCCTCAAGGATTCACTGAACTTCTACATGTGGAGCTAGAAAGACTTAACAAGACACCTTGTGTTTCCCCAGATGTTCATATTATGGGGTTCCATCATCAGGCAGAATGAGTTTGGTGCCTATTAGCACAAAGGAGAGCAATCAGCTGAAAACCTCAGCACAATCTGGAGAGGAACTGATGTTTCTGCTAAGCCAGATGGGAACAGTTCAGTCCGAACAGGAGATTTGAGTTTGCACAGGCCGATAAATAAGGTGCCCAAAGCATGTCTGATTGTGTCCTGTGTAATTATTTCAACTTTTTTTTTCCTATAAGGGGTGAGCGTTCCTCGTTTAGATGTAATACATTGGTCTAAAGCAAGAAAACTGCTTGTCTGCTCTAATAAAAATACATTAGTAATCAAATACACAGCTATTCCACTTTTCCCAGAGTGTACTTTCAAGTTTTAAGCAAACAATTTCCTACTTCATTAGCAAATTAAATTTCCAAATCAATCCATGGATACTATCCATCCAAAGAAGGAACTTATTTTCTAGTTTCAGTCTTCTCTGTGTGTGTGTGTGTGTGTGTGTGCATGCACACGTCAGGAAATATTTATTAATCATCTAAAATTATGTGTTCTGCATGTAAGAAGGCTTGGGATTAAATGTTGTAGCTGCGACATCTGAGTAGATGATCACTAAGCTATTCGTTCCCATGGCAGGAAAAAATTGAGCGCTATTTTCTGCAGAAATAACATTTTATATGGTGCTTTCTAAGCTTAACAGGTTTGAGGGTGTTTTTATTGAGGGGGAGAGGATCAGCAACTAGTAATAGTTTCAGAGTTTGTATGGGCTGGAAAAATAAGGATTTAATACTGTTGCAAAGTGTGAGACTCTTCTTTTCCGACAAACTGTTATCTTCATGGGAGGTTCCTAAATATTTAACACCGGTCTTGCTTAAAGCAGCAGGGTGGAAAAGTTTTATTTAGTATCAATAGCAAATGGAAAGTACAAATAAGCCTTCTCTGAGACTGGTTTGAATTCCATGGTGCCATTCAGGGTCAGAAGTTTGTGCAGCTATGGACCAGGTGTAATGCAAAAAGGCAAAAAGGCAAAGAAGGTTTTTGCCTTCTTTACAGAAACCATACCATACATGCACCTACCTTAAAAGAGGCTGTAACAGTGTGGGCTGCATTGTTCATTCAGGCCAACAATACAGAAAATATTTATAGCATTTTTACTGCATTTCTGAACCAGCCAGAAATTTTGTTGCCATATGAAAATAAGTACTAGATAGTTACTATTTGTACATCACTGATAATCTACAACTGAAAGCACAGTCCAACTGAATCAAAGTTGTATGGAGATAATTACTTTTAATAGACTTCTCGTGATCATATGTCTCAAATAGAAGGCTGTTTTCTTTTATAAAGTAACCCTATCAACAAATCTTCCAGGAGGCCAGCAGCATAATCGTAAGATCTTGTACCCTAATAGAGTCAGAAGGTAAATCATTAGGATGCAATAGAGAAACAACCTTCTGCACAATTACTAAGATTTATTTGGTGTGGGAAAAGAATATAACAGCTCTGTATAAACTTCCATTGATTTACCATGGGCATATACCTTATGCAAGTATCTATTCCTAGCACAAATAATTATCCTGGGAGGATAGCTAATTGATTAATTTACATAAAGATCCAAATCAAAATCTGAAACATCCTCCAGAAGCTTAAGAAACTCAGAGACAGGTAAAAACTTTACAGAAGGCTTCCCTCAGTACTGTGCCTAAGTAAGATTGTCAAACTTTCTCAGTATATCAGAAGTCATAATTCAAATTGAACATGCTTGAGTCATATTTACTTAAATTTGATGGCCATTATAAATAGTTTCATTGTGTTTTTCTTGTACATTTTCTAATTTAGCATGAGGATCTCATATCAATTTTGGCAAGTTTATAGCATACATAGTTTCCAACCCTTGAACAAACTGTTAACTGGTGAATACTATAATTCCAAGACTCCGGTGCTGCCTCAGTGCTTTGCACCAGTCCCAAATGGCTAAAGACTAACATTTGTTCACGTCTACAAGAAGGCAAAAAACGGGAAAGCCCAAAGGTAACTGAAAACTGAGAATGCTGAGGAGTATAGTTGTAAATATATAAAATTATTTCCATAAAATGGGTGTTGACGATTTTTTAATATGTTAATATACTTCCAAGAGAATCTACAGAATGAAGATCCTAAAATTTCAAAGAATTGAGCTGCTGAAGGACAGTATTAGACACCTACATGTGTTGGAGAGCAGGCTAGAGAGATTCTGCATTATGCTGAATACTCAGGCAAAAGAATAACAAGAACTGAATATATTTCTACCAACTCACCTTGGGCTAAATTTATTGATCAGGTACTTTTGTTCGATGAACGGCTTTCAGAAAACCAAGTATTAATCACTTTAATGGAACAGGAAATTTAATAGACCTATATGATCCTGACAGGTGCTTTCTAATTTAAGATAACAGCACCATTATCAATGAAATAGTTACTGTAGCATAAGTGGATTTTCACTTTGTAAAGTCGGCCAAATGATATCCTGCCACTGATCCAGCAGTTCAAAGACCACATTTTCATATCTAAAAAAGACACAGCATACTGCCCACCATATGGTAGAAAAAACAGCTGGCTGATAGTGTTGCCAGAAGGCATTAAATTGATCAGAAAGGCAAGTGGGCTTAATTGTGTCCACAGACACATAGCTAGAGTATGATCTGAAACAAAGCAAGGATTGTCTGACCGACTGAAAAAGCAACTGCTAAAATAAATCCATCTTCTGTACCGAAATTTACTGCTGTGGAAGACATCTTGCAGCTTCATATCAAGCTCCTTCTTCCTACGTGCTATGCAACTTACAATTTTCTTGAATTTCAAAAGAAAAAAACTGCCTTTGCAGAAAAATACTTTCATTCCTACAGCTATATCCTTGTTATAGCTCTTCTTTCTGAAGGTCCAATATAAATAAGTTCTCCTCATCACACCTAGAGACTTGCAGCTAAATTCTACTGTGTCTGTGAACTTCTCTGGAACATCACAAAAGCTGGAACATGCCACAGCAGGATTTTGGGTATAGACTGGACACTAATGTCCCTGGTTCTGATCTGGGAACTGGATTCGTGTACCAACTGCAGCACAGGTTGTATGACATTGAATATCCTCACTAAAAGACCTGTCAAACCTGGATGTAGTGACTTTACATGTTACTGTCCCCTCCTGTACACCTCACTTCATACACAGGACATGATTACTACAGCAAACCAAATGAGAACATTCTGTTCCCCACCCTGCTTCAAATCTGCCTTCAGAGTCATTTAAACTAAGATAGGCTTTGCATTGCAGCAGTTGAGATGTGAGGTCACTTCCTCTTCTGCAGGAGGATCAGGTGAGACAACATCCTCTTAAACCACTGCAACAAGACTTAATCTGTCAAAGTCCTAAGTTGGACCAACAAAAAACTTTTTCTAAACACAGCTGTACTGGCAAAGCTTGCCTTTTACCCAAAATATCCACCAAGAGACTAATTAGGAATATTGCTCAGGCAATGTGTCTTGGATTATTCGTATTATAGCATCTGCAGCCAAAATACCACAAACCCATTGTATTGGGTACTACTCACAGAAGAAAAGAAAAAACTTGCACCTTAGGAATGTTTATGACCTGTAGGTGAAGCAAAGTCTTTTGCATGTCCATGTTCCAAACAGCATTGGAAGGCTCTATTAAAGCAGCTACCATCTACTCTTGAACCTGTGTTTATAAGCCAAATCTCCACGAGGTCTTCAAGCAACAGAACACGGTGCAAGGACAGCTGAAAAAGCAGCATTCAACACAGCACCAGAATGGGGAACAGTTCAGCCAAAGCGTTGTGCTAAGAGCCATTCTGCTTTCAGACTCCTCCTGGCACTCTGCCACAAGTTTAACAGCACAGGTCTACATAGGCTGGCACTACCTAAAGAGTCTCCCTCCACATTATGCAAATTTACCTTGTGCTTCCTACGCTTCTAATTAGTTTAGAACTGGTGCACTTTCTCCCAAGCCTTAAAGACAAAAATCCTTTTCCCTTGCACAGGTCCCACAGAACACCATTCCCAGAATGAAAATGCTTTGTGCACCAAAACACGGCTTGCAGAGCCTGTCAGCATACAAACAGTTTTAGAGGGCAAGAAGCACCATCTCCACTAGATAGACAGGAGGATTGCCTGACATGATAGTTACCTCTAAAGTGCTTGATTCGGGGGCATTTCTACCAACAACTTTTCTTTGAGGTTAGGAAAAGATTCACTTAAACTTCTATTTATTATTTAGTTATTAATACTGTAATTATTTAACTATTAATAACACGTACAATTAATTCAGCCTAATGACAATTCATCGAGTCAAATCCCCCCCTTTTTTTTAAACAAATTTAGATCTTTTTAATAAGCAACAATAGAAAGCTAATATCCGTATACCATTTTTCATGAAATAATCATGCAGCCAAGTATGCATGACCCATAATAGGTCATGCTCAGTGACACATTTCTTGCAGGAATGGTGTAACCTTACAATTTTCCTCATCTATTTTCTCTGTGCATGGGCCAGTCTCTCAACTGGTGCTGATCAGTTCCATTGAAGGGTTTGGTTCTATTATATGGCATAATATCCTCTGCTTTTACTTTACACAATACATCAGACACTTGAGCTAGGATTTGGCACATGCTGTAGAAAAAGGAGTTAGGACTATACTTCAGGACAACAGCCAAAATTACATGTTTCTATGAGCATGAGCCTGGAGTGTATTGCTATGGTGAATATTTCTGCATATGCTGGGGTGCCCTTCTTGGGGATAACAGAAATCCCCAGGAGTCTTATGATTTTATTATTACGGTTGAATTAAGCAGAACTGATTCAGTCATGTCTCATACACAGAGACATGATGACAACTTGAGCATTCTGCTGTTGAGCTAGAGGGGTTTATTCACATGGCAACTATTTTAAGCTATCTCATCTATTATACAAGGAGAAAATAAATATTTTATTCACATTAAGTAATTTTTTGAGCCTGATTGAGGTTCTAGTATCATAGGCTCTGTTAAAGTATCTAGATGGCATTACTCATACTCCTACTGCCAAATAAAATCTGGGCATCCTTTCTCAAGAACTCTTAATTCAGAAAACTGGTCTCTTTGTCATCGGTCACCCTATCTACAGTTCTTTTCCAAAAATCCAAGAGGATGCTAGCAGATACAGGTAAGTTTCTGCTAAACTACCTGCTATCTCCACTTCTCTCCTCATACTGAAATCCACACTACAGCAGACATATGGCTTCAGATTATTAGCCTGGGGGATTCTATGAGTATGTGGTTTCAGACACTTACTGTACAAACTAAAAGGGAAGACTTGCAGTTTGAGTGTGGTGAATTTTTTATGAAAGCCTATAGGCAAACTATTTTATCCGGAAAACAAATGTTAATCGTCCACTTTATAAAGTTCTAGATTAGTCTGAGAGAGAGGGCAGCTGGGAAACAAAAATAAAACAACAAAAACTTTTTTCTTGCTGTTTTCCCAAGTAAATTAATTCAACCTGTCTGTTGAATAAATAATTTCTTAACTTTTATGACTTTTAATTTCAAGGACTTTTCTGAATACTAAAATTATAAAGATACAAGTTAATACATTCACCTTCCCCAAGGTAGGATATATAGGTCATTCCTCACAGATGTTTGTCCAACCTTTTCTTATAGACCTCTAAGGATGGACCCTATGCAACCTCCCTAGGCAATTCATTTCAGGGCATTATCCTTACTACCAGGTTATTCATTAGAAAAGACATCCAAGTCTCCTTGCAGCAATTTACACCCATTTTATCTTTCCCTTTTCCCTACAGGCATGGAAAAGATCTCTTTTGTCTCTGCAGCAGCAAAAAAGCATGACCAAGGGCATTCACTTGTTTATGTAGATTGGTCTTGATTCTAGAGTCTGTCACCGAGTATTTTTTACTTTATTTCCACTGCTGTTACAAATCACTTCTCCTAAACATGCCTCAGTTCTCTCCCAACTTCTGCCTTGCCTAACACTTACAAAATCTCATGAACTGAGCATGAAACTCACACTTAGTTCCTGTCTCATACTGCCCCACAACTAGGTCTGTGTTTATACACTGCAACACTTCACTGTCCTCTCCTTTATGAACCCTAGTGCCAGACAGAGTACATCTGATAAGGTCATGGCATAAAAGAGAACTTGCACCAGGGAAGCTGTACTGGGAGGTATATCACCAATGAGTCCGTGTACTCAAAAAAGATTTGCTGTAAGTTTTGTTCTCCAGCTGCAATGTAACGTCACAGCCCATTTTTCTTTACTTGAACTGGACATAAGGAAAGAAGATACAAACAAAATAGAGACCTCTAAGGTAAATTCGTCACAGTAGGAAATGTCTTTTACTGTTATCTGCCCCTGCAATGTCTTAACACACAGAAAGCCACTATTAGCTGGATGAATTTCAAACAATTGGTTAACCAAGAGCAATAAATAAGCATTTATGTTCTTTTCCAGACAGCGCCACACCTTTTTGAGAACCCTTAAGACAATATAGAGATGTTAAGAACTAGATTAACAGTGTAAATAAAAAGCATCCACCACACTAGATTTTTTTAAAAGATGCATGATATTTCTCATCTCTTTTATAGTATATTCATATAAAACACAGCTCACTTACAAAACTAAAATTTTTCTTCCAGACAGCACACTAATGCTTTTTTGACAATAAATAGAAATTACCTTGAGATCTTATTTGCAGCAAATGGCTTATCAGGAATGCAAGTCAGAAGAATAAGGCATTATTGCTAAATCCTCATTTTATCTCCCACTACTTATATTTCTTTGAGCTTTTTTAGGAGTTTTTCCCATCTTTTTTTTTCAAGATACTATATGGGCATATTGTCATCTATTTAAGATCAGAACATATACTGAGGAAGTTCTAGAAAAATTGAGCTGGGTGACTCTCAGAGGAAACGTTCCTGTTCCTGGAGCTTTTAGATTTGTCCCACACACTGCCTCCAATGCACAAAATGAAGTCAATGTAACCTTTTTGTTCATTTTAATGAGCCTCGGAACAGGTTAAAAATATATTCAGTAGTCTCAGCGAAGCCAATGGAGAAACTGGTAATGAAGAAACATGGGATCACTTATTTTACCTTTATTCCCACATTCCAATTACTAACAAGGATTTTCCAGTCACACAGTCAGAAGTTATTCCATGTTTCAAGAGGGTTAGTCTTCCCAAGCGCTAAAATGATGGCCTCAACTAGCAGTCTACACACAATTAACCCAGAATACCAAAAATGATATATACAACATTCCTATTTGGTGCATATTCCAAGCATAGACATCCTGAGAATGACACCCTTTTATTCATAGCACTGAACAAGACAGTAAAAAACACCCTGATAGTTATCTCCAGGGCACCTCTGGATAGCCAAGGTTCTTCACCAATTTAGCCATTTGCCTTTCCTCAGAAGCTATCAGAGAGGCTGGCTAGTGAAAATTACGAAGGCAGTTCACAGTTCTGGTCCCTCCATCTTAAAAAGTATACAACAGAACCAGAACAGGTTTGGAGAGGGGGCAAAAAGAACAATCAAAGGTTTGGAAAGGCTTTTATATGAGAAGTGACTGAACAGACTAAGATTACTCAGCTGGGAAAGAGATGACCTAAGCAGAAATATAATAAGAGGTCTATTAAAAGCAGCCTAGAGAAGGTGAATAGGGATGAACTGATCTATATATACTCCCAGACAGGAGCTAGGGAGGCATCAAATGAAATCGGTAAGTGCAGGTTTGCAACAAAAAAGAGACTCTTCAGAAAATCAGTAAGCTGCTGATCTTTTTGCCACAGGATGTTGCAGATGTTGACATTTTACATACATTCCAGAGGCAAAAAGTAAATTCACAGAAGAGAAATTCATAGCCAAACCACCAGAAAGTTCTTCAGCCATGTATTTTGGAGGCTGAGAGAATATTCTGAAGCAGCAGCTCCATACACTTGCTCTTTTTCTTAGGCATCCACCTATGTTATTGTCAAAAACAGCATATTGGGCTTGCTGGACCATTGACAGCATGCCCATTATACTCTCCATGTAAGTTACACATACCTACTGTGATCTGGACTAAGAGCACACAGACTATTTTAAAATAAAGTAAAAGGTGGTTTTGATGAGTTTAATACTCCACCTTAGCTGGGCAGAAGCCGAAAGAGAAAAGATCACATCCATTACTAATCCTTTAAGCTATGCAAAAGCTTGCTGATCTTTTAATTTTAGGGTGTGCCTTAAGATCCATGAGTGAATGGTGAAGATCTCATTGTTGCCAGTGTATTTCCAGACCAGACACTCCTTCAGCTCCGCAGTGAATTATAAGCAAAAGCTCTTCCCACACATTCTGGAAACAACTCCACAGTTCTAATTTTGACATGGTTCCTGTTGCAATTACAGGTACTCGAAATGTTATTTTAATGAATAGTAACATTAAACCCTAAGACACACAAAATATGAGTTCTCCTAATTAACGATTATAGTAATAGAATCCTCTGTCAACTTCTTCTCATTAGGCAACAATCTAGAAAAAAATTAACTGGAAAAATGAGAATCTATCTAATTTATAATTGAATTGAACGTGTCCTTCAAGAAGGCAATGACAAGTTTACTGAACTGTTAATTGAAATGAAATCTTTATGGGAAAAAAGATAAGGAAATAAAAATGCGATGATTAAGATAACTTGAAAAAATTACACTCCTTTACTAGAAGTTCAGCTCACAGAAATCTGAGGCCTGCATATTAACTGCCTTGGTTAGATCATGGGTAATAGAAAGGTTAAGCTATCTTCCAAAGCTGCTTTTATTTGTGGCAAAACAGACTGAATTCCAAGTATCAAACTTTTTTATACTAACAATAAATCACTTTCAAATGAAGATATGTCAATAACAGGCTAACTGGACATAATTGGGATTCTAGAATCCTTTGTACAAATTTCATATTTCTCCTGAGGTGAAAGAAGAATTCACTGGAGAAGTAATAAATATACAGTTGATTTTTTTGTTGGTTTTTGGAGGTTTTTTTGAAGAACTTTTACACCGTGGTTTCCATTATTACAGCTGGAACCATGGAATTCATCTTTTTAATTTAAAATATTTAGTTATTATTCTCTCTGAAGACTAAGATAGTTTGAAAACTATTTCACTTACGCCACACAGCATGAGAAAATGCAAATATTCTAGAAAATAACTATATGTTGTCTGTGAGATACAATGACAACAACTGTATTGTTTAATAATTGTTATTTGTCATTTTGTGATGATATAACTGCGTATTTTTTTCCACATGGAAACACCTGTCCCTTGCTTTACGGGGAAAAATGGTTTATGGACTTTATGGGGATTTAGGGTCAAAGTTTTGCCCTGAGTTGCAAACAAATATTAGGAAGGCCTGTATGTGTCCTACAAGATTGTGAACAAAGTTTAGAAAAAAGATTGACTTCATACTTTCATGCGCAACCTGGCTAATACAAACGTATAAATAACTAAGTACTAACTCAGCTATTTGCTAACTTCACTACTGATGAAATATGTCCTATATGGCCTTTATACTTTTTTCTGGCTTTTGAAATCTCCAGAAGGCACTGTTTTTGAGGACTGGAGAAATAAGCGATACCATGAGAACACCAGAATCTTCAATCATGAAGACAGATGTTTCTAAAACAGGATCTGTATATCCATAGTACATTTTCCGTCTTTTGTCAGTGTATCTAGATTGAACAACCTCTCCTTGTACTTGCTTTATGAATCTGTCTCCTTGCTCAGGAAGCAGTGCATAAAGGTTTCTTAGCCATCTCTAAGCCAAGTCACTGTCTTTAAATATAATCCCTCATCATGCTGGTTCACCCTGACAGAGTCATTACATGACCTGACATTTCCTTTCCTTCAGTTCATATCTATCCTCACTGAACACTTACCACCAACTGTTTAAAAGCAGAATATATTGTGGGACTAGAAATTTTTTGGCTAATTATGAATTTTTTCAGAACTCGCATCACACTTCATTTCAGTTATTCTTAATTTAGGAATATTTTACTAAGTCAGGATAACTGATGACAACTCTAGCAACAAGTTAATCACCTGTATATATTCTTATTTGGAGAAAGAGATAGTATGAATTTTACCCGTAACTGATTTGTTAAAAATGAGTGTTTTCTAATAACAACAAAATGTCAAATATTGTAGTCATTTCCTAAGTGCAGATTTAATGCTATAATCCAAATATCACTTTTATTTTACCTATACTAATTTCTCACAGTCTGTGCATATGTTAGTTACACACATATACTTTTATTTCAGAAGCAATAACACAGTTACGAATAGGTTAGATACGTTAAATTTTCAATACATTATAATTTACATTATTTGTAACTAACAGTATCCAACATTTCCCATTTCTCTACTATCCTCTACTCCTCTTATTTGTCTATAGCAAGGCAGGTTAGAGACATCTCTGGAAATCCGCTGCAAACTAAGAGAATTACATGAAAAAAATCAGTATCTTTCAATTGGAAATTGAAAGGTCTGCTCCCAAAATCCAAGCACTAGCATTGTATCTAAGTAACAGACCTGTGCAGCATATGAAGAGTCAGTAAATAAAAAGGAGGGTGTCAGACTGTTCAGAGCAGCATATCCACAGAATAGCTGAAGTCTTTGAAATGCTGTCATAACCATAGGTTCCTCAGTGGTAAACTACCAGTGAACCTGCTTCAAAAACACATGCACATCACAGCTTTGTGATCCAGTAACCTCATACTTTCATTTGGACTCATAATCTTGTCCAGCAAAAAACTATTAATCTTGTAGTCAGGGCACTGTATGTTCAGCTTACAGGTTAGGAGAGAACACAGGATTCACTCAGATCAATCTGTTCAAGACCACACAGTAACAACTTCCCAAGTACACTGGGCATGGCTCAGTATCTTCACAGCTTCCACATAAGTTAAATTTTTATCTGAAGCCTCCTTCAGTAGAGGTGCATTACTTAAAAGAATCAAGGTATTCTTTGCTACTGGTGCAACATATCAATTTAGAGAATTTAATTGGCTTTGACCACCAAGACATGAAAAAAATTAGGTCAGTCCCAAACTGGAATATAAACCAGTATTTCTCATTGATTAAACAATATCTCACTTTCATCATCTAAATAGTGGAGTACAAGAAGATGACAAGATAATGATTACAAATCAAGTGAAAAAGATTACATGATGATGGCAGGGAAAAACCTCTGTCTGAGCTTTGGGAGGGTCTAAAGCCAGAAGAAAGATTCTAGCAGCTACTGAAGATGCAAAGTATTTCTGAAACTGAGGAAACCACTGGCAGTTTGACAAGTGAAAAATGCATTGCTGCCTAAGTTATTGCCATGAAAACAGAACATTCTGGAAAAGAGCAAATTTCAGATAGGAAGCCACAGCACCCTTTGTACCTCGAAAGCCTGTGTATTTATAACATTCTCAGTTATCAGTCATTAGACTGCTGAGTGTGCTGAGGAAGTGAGAGAAGGTAGCAAGCAGATCATGAGTAAAATGCAGGGTGCAGTGAGAGAGCCAGTGCTGGGTCAGTATGATTAATTTGAAGAATTAGACTGGCAAAAGCTATGGCTCCTGTGACGAGCAAGAAGAGCAATAGGTATCAAGGCAACAGCTCAGGGACTATCTGCAGGGTAGCTCATGAAAACAATGCATATCACTCACACAAACACAGCCAATGATTTCAGTAAGTGCTATTTAAAATTTTGAACCAACATTTGTTGAATATATGCAAAACTTAAAGAAGCAACATTTTAACCTGTTTTGTTTTTTAATGTCTGGAGAAATCAATTAAAGCTCTAAGAAGTGTACAGCTGCACTATAGGCAGGGCTATCACTTTTGTAAATCAGCACAGCTTCCTTAATTTCTATGAAAAAATTCAAACTAGCACAGTAGAATTTGCCCAACTTCAGTCAGAATTAGTGTCTGAAAAAACTTCCCCTAGAAAAAGGTCAATTTCAAGTCTATTTTCCTTCCTAGCTACCTTTCTATAGGATCTTCCACCAGCTTCACATGCTTAAAATATCCACTGAAATTAAGGACACTGGCAGGTCAGGAAGGACTAGAGATTTTTATTGAAGAGTTGAAGTCATCTGCAAGTGAAACAAAAATTCTATAAATCCAACTTGACGTTATTTCCCTGATGCTCCTTCTAAAGAGGAAAGAGGAGATAATTTGAGGATAACTTTAGCTACTGCTTGAATTGCACTTCCTAAATCTTACTTTGAAAGCAGAACAAACCACTGATGGTGATTAAGTCTACTTTGCGGGTGAGGTGCAGACTTGGGATGTTGGTTCCCACTTAACTTACATAAACTGGTTTTGGGGGGTTCTTTAGTTCTGTTGGTGTATTTTTTTTTTTAGTTCAGCAGTAGGAAGATGAATCACTGAACTTTTTAAAATTGATGGTGTTTGGCCTTTAAGATTTGCAACAAAAACAATCTAAATAATCACTAAGTGGGCCAGCAAGCTAAAAGAAAATTTTATGTGGGTTCTCATATGGCAGGGCAGGGGGAGAAAAGAACAGCTGTTAATCGTTCTGGTTCACACTTTAGTGGGGAAAGAATACTTCCTGACTTACCCCATTATACTGAACAGGAATGTAACATTGGTGCTGTTATTCTGTCCTGAGTGTTACACAATGAGTGATAGGTATTCTTCTTTGTCTCAATGTAACAGAGCGACCACTATAATTATCCTGTAGAGAATATATAGCTAACTTGAGTCTAACGAAACTCCTTTGATTTTCCTGAAGTGACTCTTAATTTGGGTAGGTATAGCTAAAAATGCTTATTTTTACGATTGATAGCTGGATTCACCATGCAGCCTCCCAAGAAGTATGCTGCTAATGAAAGAATTTCCATTTCGTTTTTATATCTTAAGTCGTGGAAAAAATGAGTATTTTTGCAAGTGGAACACAATTGCATAATAATTCTTGTGATAGCCATGACATTATTGGGTCCCAACTGTATGATACTGCAGGCATGCAAGTGTTTGAGCTGCTCGTGGTAGCTTCAGTAGGATGAGGGACAGAGGAACAAAAGATTACAGAGTCTTTTGACTTCTATGCACTGATCTGATCCAAGGAATTTTCAGACTGGCTCCTGCCATGGGTATCTAGACTTGTTCAGCTGTTAGTAAACATTTCACTATCTCCCTGTGCTATCAAAAGCACGCCCAATTTTGCTCAAATGCTATTTTCACTTCTTTAAAAATACAGGTAATACAAGTCATCCCAAACACCTTCACTACTTAGGTCCAAAATACAATATTTTCTCACCTGAAAAACCTGAACAGCTTATTAAGCCTAACATATGTCAAGCAGAAACAACTTTTTTATGGTTCAGGAGAAAAATGTACAGATATGTAAAGCAGGAATTAATACGCAGTATCAGAAGCCATACAACCACATTTACTAGCTCATTAAAAGCAAAAAATGAAATTCAGAGAATAATGTTGCTTCTTTGTCCAAAATGAATACAGAAATATAGTGAAATTTAGAGACTTAACTTGAAGTGAGTGGTCTTGGAAAAAGCCAAGGGATATCAACACAAAGGAATTACAGGCTTGATTCTTTATATTGTCACAGTATCAGTTCATAAATGATGTCCCGACAGATTCCCTTTAATAAATCTCAGCATTTTGACTATCTGTTTAAAGCATAAAAAAGCAGTGTTCTCCCATGAAATTTATATTCACAGAAAAACAAGTATCTTGTATTAGATTTCAAGTTTCATTTCATCACTATCCTCTGGGACAAAATTGATTGTAAAACTATTTACTCTCATGAGTTATCCTACTAAATTTAATGCCTAAAATTAACACAAATGTTTTCAAGATCAGGGCTTTAATTGAGACTTAACCGTATGTAAACAAAACCAAGATATAGCTAGTTCATGTCCTAAGCACTTGAGCATCAACTGGAAAATGAAAAGGATGGGGGAAGGTATGCAGTAAATGTAATGTAATGACTGACCCAGGAGATTTTATAAAGCCAATGAACTGAAATACTTTCAGACAAATTGACTAAAATCTTAACTGCATATTCAATTATGGATAACTAAGAATGTATAACAAACACTTAAGAGTTTCACTGGATTTGAAGCTATTGCCTTTAATTATGTCTCAGAAGCCTGTTCCAGTGCAGTGACTTTCTAGGGAAAGAAAAAATAGAAATGTTTCAAACCTATCGCCCAAAGCAAAAGCATAGTCATTCCAGAAACTGTGGAGGATTTTTTTTTTCCCTCAAATATGTGTGCTTGGAAATTTTTCCAGGAAAAATTATAAGCAAAATATTTAATGTTGTCAGCTTTAAGGATATGAAAAAATGTGTGACCATTACTGTTTGAAAAGTGAAATTCAGATCCTCATTGTCAATGCAAATAAGAGGTCTACCTCAGCCAGCAATTACCCTCGGAAAAAACTGTGCTGAGCGGAAACCAGTTTCCCAGACATATTTGTAAATGAGCCCAGAAGAGTAGAATTCCTTCTGTGGTAGGAATATACCATGGATTTAGGGATCAATGTAACTATGGCTGAGTAGGGAAGGCACTCAGTCTCTCAGTAAATAGGGGAAGTGTCACAGGCTCTCTTCACAGCGAACTCTTTAACCTTCACTTAAATTTTAATGCATCGGTGGGGTAGAAATCAATGTAAACTACTCATTTGGTATTTGAAGTCAATAGTTACTTCACAGAAACTAGCAAAATACAAAAGAGGGAAAGAAAGATAATGGGGAAAAAACAAAAAGAAAAAACCCAGGGATAGTACAGAATACTTTTATTAACAAGGAACCTAAGAAAAGAACAGGCCAAGAAAGAACAAGGTGTTTATAACCAAGTCCCTCCCCTTCATTTACTATTGGTGGGCTGAAAGTGTATGTAGAAAGTAGGAATTTTGCAGCATTTGCTGTAGGAGATGGAAAAGGAAAAGAGAAGGAAAGTCACTTTGCCTAATTAAATGGTTATATTGCTTGATCTGCTGTCATACCCAATAAACTTTTAGCATACAGTGGGTAAGACACCTACGCTGTCACAACAAATATGGCATAAATACATTGTTAATGTCAACTTTCAAGAGAAGCCAAGCAAATGAGAGGAAGCTGCAGAGTCTTCTGACTGTGTTAGTATCAAATATCCCCAGCTTCTGCTGTAGCAGAACTTTTTCACATTGCTGCACGTTATCATCTCATATTTTGCTCTCTCCTACAGAAAGTAAACAGCACTGATGGCACAAGGCATTTTCATGTTTACGCTTCTCATTAATGGCTGTCCAGAAAAAGCAAAGAAATGATGAATTCCCCTACTTCTTATTCATTGCCAGAAACTGTATTAGACCAGCCAGCACTCCATTTTGCTTATCGTTTAACCTAAGCTGCATCAGATCATTCTTTTTCCTTCTTGCCATATTATGCTTCTGTACCCTGGTGAGTTTGTGTGTTTGTGTTCTAGTGTTTTTCTTCTCTGTAGAATACGAATTTTCCAAAGAATTAAATATATTATTTTGGAATACTTGAACCTTTAGTTGAAGTCCTGAATGTCCAAGTTCTGAAAATATATGGACGTACCTTCAAAACTGTGGATTTGTATACACTGCCAAATTAGTTCAGGGAAACAGCAATTGCCTCAAGCTCCCATTTTTCTTCAGGGATGAGAACTTCAGCTGCACAATGCAAGGTACTTGCATGATACACTACCTCGGTTTCAAAGATGATTACGTATTTTGGAATACATGCAACCAGAATATCATGTGACCAAGAAAAGAAATCAACTGCAATTAAGATGATTGCTGATTTCAACCCTCCCCCTCTTTCCACTTGGTTTCAGCCCAAACTTTTTAACACTTGATTATTTCGTTTAAAACAGATTCCCAGGGAAGGGAGAGTGAATCTGCTGTTTGACACAAACTAAGTGCCACTAAGAGCTATTTTGGGAGCTTGAAACATCTTGCCACTTCTGCACCCCATTCAGTTTTATCATCATGAAATCTACTACTGGTATCTGAACACAGCCACTTAAAGCATCTGGTAATTTCTTTTTTTGTTAAACTGTAGGTTGAGTAATTGAAATCAAGTATTCATTAAATTTGATCTCTTTTCATATTTTACGGTATCGGTTGTGAACCAGTTGAACATGGGTTTGTCTTGCATTGCAAAGAGACAATCCACAATTACTTGAATACAAAATCCTGAATTACTGCATTGTGCCACAAGTTTAATACTCTGTTATCAACTAAATTTAATAGCATCTTGACAGCTGTCCTAGACCACGCAGTTATAGCACTGTCTCTCTTACATGGTCTGTAGATGGCATAACACTCAGATAGCAGAGAGCCTTAAGCATTTTGCTTGCTGTTAAAAAGAATATTTAAAACGTAGGTGGCATTAACAAAGCCATGAATCTTTTGAATTCTGATTCAGTTAGCATGGTTCAGCTGTTGGGTCACAGAGTGAACTTGGCTCCATGACACCTCTTCCCTGTCACAGTCCTGACCAGCGGGTAGAAAGAGCAACGCTACGTGTGTGCACCTATCTTTCAGCCAGTTGTAACATCACTGCAATGTATCAATGCAGTGTTTCATCAGTTCAGTTCTGATGAAGCTGGACTGTCTTTACAGGCTCCTTCATAATTTTATAACGAAGTGTAAGCATATATCATATCATAGTGAAGTACAACCATTGTCTGTCATTGTCAACCATGGCTTTTTATAGCCATAAATTTAGAATAGGTCTATCCCAATACATCCAAAATTCTTACATGCTGCAGTCTATAATAGTTTCATTTTATGTCATAACACATATATATGTGTACATGCCACGTTATAGGACAGAGACTCTCTGTTGTCCAACATACAGCTATTTACTGTGTTGCTCTCCAAAATAATTTCAAGTGAAATGTGTATCTAGCTTTTGGTATGACAGGTCTTTAATATGCAACTGTGATAGCAAATCCAAATAACTTTTTTGGGGGAAAAAAGGGGGGGGGTAATTGAGATAATCAGTAGGATGCTGGGTTCAAACTGTGAGGGACATCCCTCACACTGAAGCTCTCATCAGTTCAAAACCCAAGACAGGCACAGATCAACACAGGAGGACAGCAGTCCATTCTGTTAGCACCATAAGAACAGCCACCTTGCTTCAGACAGCCTGGTCTCCTTTTCCTTCTCCACAGGGTCGGCTTTGATCTACACACACCCTTCCCTGCATGACCCCTCTGAGTCACAGCACCACACTCACCTTCTCCATACCCCAAGCTGGAGCTCACACTGGTGTCCCCTGACACCTGAGGTCTACCTCTGCCTCATCCTCCCTGGGGCAGCACCCACCCCGTGGGCACCTTCTGGGGGAAAAAGGGTGCTTTTGGCTTTGCATCCCCCCCAGGCCCTGCTTTATCTTCCACCCCCACTTCCTCCTCCCCTCAGGGGAGCCAGGGCACCGCACCTCTGATCACCATAGCATTTACCCACCCTGCAGCTATGCCCCGAGCCCCCTTCGCGCCCCCCACCCCTCGCCTCACCCACCTGCGGCCGAGGCAGCCCCAGGAGGAGCGGGTGACAGAAAGTTCCAGAACCACCGTCCCGCGCCCACCCCCCTTGCGGCCGAGGCGGCCCCAGGAGGAGCAGGCGACAGAAAGTTCCAGAACCGCCGTCCCGCGCCGGGAACCCCACGCGCAGCGACCGTTACTGTCAGAGCCGGCACGAGGGCGCCCCGGGGCTTAGACAGCCGGAGGGGGAGGGGCGGGCAGTAGCCAATCAGGGCTCAGCAGGGGATATAAAAAGGCTGGGCGGGAGCTGGGTAGGGAGGTAGTAGGCGGGAAAGTGGAGCTGTGTTTTGTGCTTGTGTTGTGGTGAGTGCCTGGTCGCTGTGGTAGCTGAGGGGCTTTCTGCGGGGGGTGAACCTTTGGCAGGTCTTGTCTGGGTTTCCCAGCTCTGCTGCTGTCCTGAGGGGCTTGCTGCTGCTGGTGGGGAGGCTTCTCTGGCTGGCTGCACTGCCCCGTGGTGGCCCTGGGCTGTAAGGTAACCCAGGCCAGGAGGCTTGTGACTTTCCTCTCACATGGCTCTGCCAGCAGAAAGAAACTTCAGGAAAAACTGTGGTCCAAAAGTATCTTGTCATGTTTGGGCTCCCTTTGTCTTTAAAATGGCAGCCTGGCCTGCTGGTGGAGTCACAGTTTATGGAATTAGTTCAGTTCCTTTTTCCCAAAGACAATCTTAGAATGAGGGGAGGGGACTGAAGGAAATTGTCTTTTTTGCATGTTTTTTCCTCTGCTTTAAACTTGTGTTTTGCTATAGGTTTCTTATCTCTTTAATTGATGCACTAAGGCTTTCTTCTTATGTCTGGTTAGATAATTAATGTAGTTTTATGTGTTTTTAATAAGATGGATTGTGCCAGTGATGTGAGCTATCTCACAGAGCAGTGATATGGTGGAGTAGCTGCTTTTCAAAATGGTGTAGCTTAGCTTTAAAGAAGCTTCTTCAAAAACTTGTGATTACTGTACTGACAACTCATTTTCTTGAAAGGCAAAATGTAAAGATATGGCTACTACTACACATGCAAGAACAACAGAAATAAGCTCCAACAATCCCATGTACTTGCAATTGGACTGCTGGCATGGCAGACAGTTGCTCTATGTTGTGAAATAGTAAGGTCTGGACTCAAAACTTAGGGCCTCCTAATGCATAAACAATTTTAGCCTGACTTACAATGATGTTATGTAGTAGTATAGTATACATAAGTGATAAAATGTTCCTCATGAAATTTTCTTTCCTTAGACCGTTTTATTATATTAACTGTATGAAGATTAAATAGAAGTCCATAATCAACCTTAGGATGTGGGCTATCTCTCATTCTAGTGTTGCAACTCTAATTAAACTGTTTTCTACTTAAGGTTTTTACTGCTGATAACTATCTAGTCAGTGTCCTGCTTGACAGTACTGCAAATGAGTAAATTAAGCATAAGGCTTCTTTTTAAGTAGTTGTCATTCTAATATTGATTTTAAAAGAGCCAGCAGTAATGGTGGCTGTAAAGAAGTCTTAATTTTATTTGGACTAAGTTATCTTTCAGGGAAATAAATCATCTTAAAAATTTGGGTGTATTCCATGAGCTTGTACATGTCTGTATGGCAATAATAAGACTAGTGCTTTAATGAGAACAAAAAATGAAATCCGACTCTATTGAAGTCAAGAGGACATGCTGTTCATCTTATTGGGCTCAAGATTTCACCAAAGGGTTTTCAGAAGTGGTTGTGGGTAAAAGCAGCCAAGTTGTTTTGCCTACTGAAATATGTATTTACATTGAATGGAATGCAGAAAATACCCTGAGAAATTACCAAATCTGGGAAGCATGTCCTTGTATCACTCTTACAGCCGGGTAATCCAACATCCAGAAAGTATCTAATAAGATCTTTAATGGCTTCTTATTCCTTCCTTTTTTTGGAACAACTCTGCTATCATCAATATGCATTTTTCCCTCAGCCTCTAATATTGAAATGTCAATAATGCCATGTTCTGTGAAATACATCAAGTACTTTGATGTTTTATTCAGGTTCATAAAAGTGCACTTGAGCTGATAAACAACAGCCATAAAATAGGCTGTGTTGAATCAGAACAAAAGGTGTTTTTTCTTATTGACCCAGAGATTTAAAAAAAACTACAGGCCTAATTTCTTAGACTTCATTTTTTGGCAGTGAAGCTTTGAAAGCTGGTTATCATAGTGAGCCTTAATTTTAAGGCTTGTTTAGTAAAATAATAGATCTGATACCTCAGGGAAGGTTGTGTGAAACTAATAGAGAACTTGGCTTTACTGATACCTTTGTTTGAAATCTCACTGTCTTAGTATAGGACAAGGGAAGCAGATGTGGCTGCTTTTTCTTCTCTCACTCTGCTTAGTACTGGGTTAGATATACATAGAGTAGGATTAAATGCACCCTTTTTATGAATAGAATCAGATTTTTTTTGTCTCCTGTACACCCACAAGACAGTGGTAAGAGGCATAAGGTGAGTTTAGAGTCTGACACCAGACTATTTTAAGGTTACTTTTGTTTTGGCTGTGGCTTTGTCTGAGAACATGAGCTTTTCTTTTCCTTGTGATGTCTTCTAAGATTAGTTCTTTCCTTTCTATTTGAGGAAACATTTTTTGACTTTCAAAGGACAGAAGAGTTATACAAACTAATTTTTAAATATTTTGGGCTTCATGTACTAAAATAGCTTTGTGCTTTCAGATACTTGCTCCAAGTTAATGTCTGAACTATCATAATGGTATTTCAAAATGAATAGAAAATAATTATAGTAATCAGGACTTGAGCAATTATGCAATTGCATGGACTGTGTAGGAAAGAATGTTTCCTTTTAAGCATTTTTTTCCAGAGCTTTTTCAGAAAACACCTCAAAATACTGTTAAGTCAGGCTAGCTCCTTGCAAGAGCTCAAGAGGTGCCAGGTCTGTATTACTCCATTAGAAGCCAACTTAAATAAGTTTCTAAGAGCATTCTGGAATTATTAGTTAGTCCTCACTACTCTGGGGATGCCAGAAGGGCACTCAGAAAGAAAACTGCTTGCCCTGTGCTATACAGTGAACAAGTCAGAGCTCATGACTGCAATTCATGGTGTGACATGTAACTAAGTTGCAGTACTGTCACCAGCAGCAGAGGAGCACTGAGAGTAGTAACTAGGCTCTTAATGTGCTCTGGGTGTAAATGGAAAGTCCTGAAGCTGCTCTGTGGTATGGATGAGCACCAGGCACAGAAAAAACCTCCCTGCTTAAGTAGGAATTGAGATAAAGACTGATCATTTGAGGTATAAAGCATGAACAGTGATCTCCTGTAACAGAAGTAACACAGGCACATACCAAAGATTAATCATGATATTTTTTATCTAGTATTATTTAAGCAGCTTTTTTATTTTTTAGAGATTTGTCTTAATTGTATATGAAAGTTTTTCATTGTCACAATTGGCAGATTGACAGTTCCAAATGAAAACAAATAGTTGGCATATTAATGGTTAATATCTAAGTGTTTATTACTGGTAAATGATGAAATTTTCACTGTACGCGGTATCCTGCAAAGCAACATCTATAAAACTTGTGATTGATCATTCTATTGTAATTTGTGTGTACATATACAAAAGCTTTTGATTTCCAATATACTGTTCCCAAATCAAAGCTTAGCTTCTTACAGTAACGCTGCAGGCTTTGTAGAAATCTGTACCATGCAATTTGGAGGCAAATATTACCACTCTATTGGATTTATGTGTGTGTAAGTGATTACACCAAAGTGCAAAGCAGTAGTGAATCAAAAGCTTAATTTTAGTTTCTTAGTATTTAATGGTTTCATATGAAACAATTCACTGGTCTTCTCTTTGAACAACCTCTGTCATATCATATCTGCTTGTGGGCTTCTACAAGGATCCCATGTGCCAGAGTATCACCAGATAATGTCTGAGGGCTGTCCAATAATGGAGGTTCATGGGGGTAGTGTGCCTGTGATACAAGAGAGGAAACCAGCTGAGTTTAACAAAGATGATCAGTTGTAACCTTGCTCTTCTATAATCTTCCTTCTAAGACACAAAAGTCAGAGGAAGGTAGTAGCTGGAACTTCCCACATTGACAATCCTACCTCCCATGATGTCTCCTTGTGGGTCTTTGCCAACAGGTGTAATTTAAAGCAATTGGGAATTAGCCTGGCTCTTGGTGTGCTCAGGATAAAGAGACTATAAAAACTGCTCTTGTGCTCCCCTTCAGTTTACTATTGTGGTATTGACCATAGATAAGAATTTAAATTAAGATGTTGCAGTTTATTTGTGTTTATATTTCATAAGTAGTTAACTCTTACTGTTTTTAGATATCCAAAGCACATGCTTATAGCCTTGCTGGAAAACTTTATTAATAATGTACAAGTTCAAATATGAAGTCATGCAAAAGCAATTAAGTTTTAATTGATTTCCTAGGTCATCTCTTTAATACCTCTATTTCATTTTCTTATTAAAATGTCACAAATTTTAATGCTTTATTGCAGTTTATTTGTACATGCATTATATTATCTGGTAGCATTTTCAATTAGAGATGTGGTTTTGTATTAATTTGGAGATCTCACTTCAGTTAAAGAAGACTTTTTACTATTCTCTTCAGTAGTCCTTCTGTCTGCCTTTCTGCTAGAATTATTTTTTGACACGCACAAGTCTGACTTGCCATTCTAGCCAATACACCATTTCCTATGTGAATGTAAAGACTGATTTTATATTCAGAGCTAAAAAAGAGGATATTTCATGGGAGAACTGCCTTAAGTGCTGCTTTGTCATTTGAACAGGAAATGACCAGCATGTTTTATTACTTACACCTGAAAATTTCTCATGTGACTTGCACAGATTTATTTTGTTCTGTCTAGTTGTATATTCATGAATTAGAACTGCATTAAAATAAGTCTGGGAAGATGCAGGAATTCAGGATCCCTCCACAAGCACATTGCCATACTATTGGTGGGAGATGACAACTATAAATATCATGGGCATGGATGCTTTTCAATTTCCATAACTATCCATGGGGAGCAATATCCATAGGGATCAATACTGATAGGGATTGGTGGATATCAATTCCAGCTGATAGCCATCAATAACTGTTGATCTTGACAGGCATCTAGTGCTTTTGCTCCTGTGCCAATTCTGTTTGATGCCTACCAAGAACAATATCGACATGAAATTCTCAATATCAAGCAGCATCAATGCCTGTCAAATTCCATACCTATTGTAGGTATGGAATCAATACCTATTGATATCAAATCCTATTGATAGGTACTGATACCTCTTGTTTTTGACAGGCATGCATACCTTTCTGTCTAGGGATGATGTTGCTCTTGGTAGGCATCAGTGACTACTGACACTGACTGTTTTTGATACCAATGGGCCTTGATGAGTATTGATTTCCATATGTATTGCTAGGGCAGGACATCCATAAACATCAGTCCCTCTCAGTATGCATTGATACATCTGATCTTGACAGGTATACATGCCTGTTGATTTCCGTACCTGTTCACAGGGATCTATGTCACTAGGTCCCTGTTGATAGCCCCTGGTACCTCTCGATCTCTACCAGCCTCTAGCTTTTGATCTTGGACTGATTTCAACAATGAGGTTCCTCAAAGCTTATGCCAGTTCTTTGGCCTTAGTTTAAGCTCCCTTTGACATTTAATCCTAAGTATTTGATACTATTCTATGAGGAATACTAACAAACGTTGTAGCTATTTACTATATAAAGTGTTTGTCAGCTTGGCATCTGAAAAGCATAACTGAGTAAATAGCAATATTTTCGCATGTAATTCCCAAGGGAAAAACGCTGTGTGGACAGTAACTACTGAGTTAGTGAAAGATTTAAATGTTAATGTGTTATGTTGGAACTGGCAGCATAAGCCAGTCAGAACTCTGAAAGTCAGAATATCCAGAATTCTGGTTGTGGCTGTGATTCTGATCTACTGTGTGGCCTTGAACAAGACAAAAGACGTAATGAACAAAGTTTAGAAATTCTGAATTCATACCTGTTATTACAGTCACAGGTTCCTGTGACTTAAAAAAAAAAAAAATCTGAGGTTGTGTTCACTTAGAAAATAGGTGTAATGATACTGCAGTACCTTACAAAATTTTTTTCAAGGTTGTAAAATGTTCCCTCATATTAAATTGGATGTGCAGCTGGGATAGCTGCCTGGTTTTTCTTTTGAAACCAAAGAACCTTCCCAGAAAACTTAAAGAATGATGAGAGATTCGCTTTCTCATCTCTGACAGTTAAAATTGGCTTTTTTCTACTTTAGTAACATCAATGGTACTAATTTTTAACTTGCTTCTCTTGCAGAAGCACTCTTAAAAGTACAAGAGAACTGAAGTGTTTTCAAACTTCTACTGAAAGGTAAGAGTTAATCTTAACAAAGAGCTCTTTAATTATGTATTTAACAGCCTGTGGCTGTCCCTTTCACCTGCTTGAATACTGCCTCACAAGAAACCAGAGTTTGAATTAGCTGCCCACACCTGTGACATTTTTCTGGCTAGAAACAGTGTAGAACATCTGACATTTCTGACCTGCAATGTAAGGGCTTTGGGAGAGAGGAAAAGAAAAATCAGGTTTCTAGCATGCTGCATGTCACTTTGTCTCTCTGTAGAAATATTTTTAAGGGTGTTCTGGGGAATAGCTTTCCAATAGTGAACAATATGCTGGAATCTCAAGGAAATACTTTTTTTACCAAACCAGCTGGGCAGTTGAATGTAAATTGCATTTTCTTTAATTGGCTTTAGTTTTCTATTAAAGATTTGATTTTTTTCTATAAATGATGAAAGCTTGAACATTTGTGTTATCAGGAAAGAACTATGCAGCATTTGTCACTGAGCTGGAAATTTCAAAGCTTTAGTGACACCCTGTTAAAACCAAGGTTGTTCTGTGCTTTATCAGTTTATATAGTGATGGATGCTAACGAATACCTGCTGTCACTGAAGCCTGTAGTGCCAAAGTCCATCAGGAAGAAGACAAAGCACTTGGTTCCAGACAAAGATGTTATTTTAGGATATTCCCCTGAGAAAGCAAGACTCTTATGAAGTAGGTGTTTGCTTTTGCCTGTCCCTGTAGCTCAGTCCCAAAAGAATCTAGGAGGAGAATAGAATGGTCTCAAACATTTGGTGGAGAAGATAAAGTTATTAAGGAAGGGCTTTGGGTAGTACACTGCTGTTTAGTATTTAAATTCCTCCAATAAAGGTGAAAAGGGCGAGCAGGGAGATTTATACAGAGCATCATCTGGACAATCATCAGACTAAAGATGGCATACTGTCTTAATCCACTTGTATTATTGATGTTCATGTCTTTAGTCTTAAAAGCTTTCTAGATAGATGGACAGAGTATTTTCAGCCAAAAGATACTATGCATTGAACTGAATTGGCTGTGTAATGGTGATTTTACAGTTTGTTCTGTGAGTTGTGTATTTCTTCTTGCCATTATCTCAGCAGAGAAAATGAATCTGCTCTTGTCCTTAGAAAGGGAAAAGAGCTGTTTCAGCACAGTGACAGACCATGATGACAGCTGTTACACAGGTGTATCTCTTACAACTACACCTGAAAAATCAGCATTTGCTAGCTACCACTGACCTCCCTTTCTGTGGGATTCTCCCTAGGACCCATACTTGGAGGGGAGTGTTGAATTTTTAACTCTGAAGTTAAAATGGGCTTTTTTCTCCTCATTCCATATGTTGCATATTCTGGACGATCCCTGTCACAGATGTTCCTCTCCATGCATTAAAACTGGATTTCAGCTCATTCGGCTTCAGCACTTGACTTTAAAAGGCAAACAAATCAAATCCCTTTCTTGAGAGAATAATGCATCATTTTCTCCTCTTTGACTGTGTATTATTTTCTTTTAAATCTGATCACATCATCAGACTCTAACTTCCTTGCATCTGAGTTGGCCAATTAGTGCCTTGGCTTTAAACCTCCTATCAAAAATATATACATTTTTTGAGCTAGTCAGTATTTTTATTTTATACCAAGTGTTCTGAGCACATTTAATGAAAAGAGGAAGAATGGTGATTACTCTAAATTGGACACCAGAGCAGAGCAAAAAGATTATGGGATGCAGAAGTAAATAAACCAGTGACTTCGAAAGGAAAAGCAGGATCTTTTCACTAGGAGTGAGTAGAGCTAACTGCTTCAGTGCAGCACCCAGCAAGGTCAGATTAAGTGTAGTGTGTGATACTTTCAGAAACTGGTTTTAAAATTTGCAGTCATTTAGGCTTAAAGCATGTGAGGATACTTAACTCCTTAAATGTATGAGAACTGCTAATGATCTGTCTTTAGACATTTTCAAAGATGCTGTTCCCTTTAAAAACGAAGAGAACAACCTCAACAAAAACAAGGGAATTAAATTTTTTAGACTCATCAGAAAACAGATGCATCTTTGGATGGTGTAAATGGGTAAAATTCCACTGATCTTAGTAAGTTGTATAATGTTGCATTGGCTAGGCCAGTCTGTTTTTTCAGCCTAGAATCATTAAATTACTTTTCAATGGCATTAGTATATTGGCTTTGTTTATAAACAACTTTTAAATATTCTACAGCCTTTGTATTGCTATCAGATATATCTAATGAGTTGCAAAGTGTATTTATACAGTTTAATAAATTGAAAAAGTGATAGAAGATTTAAGGCAAATAGTATCAAGTGTAATGCTGTCATCTACTGGTCATCAGCTGCAATGTCACTTCCTACATACTGCTTTCAGATAGTTCTGGCAACAGTGTTACAAGTGAACTGTTTATTAGTGCCTGTATGGTCAACATAGTATCAGTAGGAATGTTGATAGCAATTTATAAAATTATTACATGCATGGCATATGTCAGTATTTGTCTACATTTCTGTGTAGAGTTGGCCTGATGCTCTTCCTCATGTGATGATGAAATTACTGATGTGAGTGCAGTCAAAGACTTCAGCCAATAGTTTTTAGATGAATAGGTGTAGACCAACGTAGAGCCAACACTGAACAAGACACATTTAGAGTGTGTAGGAAGTAGACCTAAGCTATTAATATAACTTCTGTCTTTATTCACTCAATTTCCGTGCTATTGTCACTCTAATCATGAAATCATTGATTACTTTCCAAATACTCTGAGATCATGACACTTAAAGCTTTTCTTGTTGTGATAACTTGCACATACTTTCAGCCTTTCTTCACAATCATTAGAATAATCTTTTAAGGTTATTGTGTAGTCTCAGCAATTAACTCCAGCAAAAGCTGGGACTGAAAGGATGCAAAATATCACATTGTCCATTGGATTTCACGTAATGTTAGTCTAAGAAAATGTGGATCTGAATACCTATCCAAGAATCTGATTCTTATCCTTTTTCTTTGCAATTGTCCAAGACAATGTCCTAAATGCAAATATTTATGATTTTTAAGGTGCTTTTGAAATGTTCCTTGCACTTGTGTAATTTAGGACCCATGTTTAGCACTGTTTTTCTTTGAACTAAAGTGAAGAGCTGAAAATACTGACTGTGACATTTTAATAATTTATTCATGAAAACAGTAGAAAGTTTGTTTCCTTAGAAAGGGTATGGTACCTTGTATGTGAGAATCTTCACGAGACAATTGGGTGGACCATGATGAGGTTTGCCCTGAGCAAGTGTCCATCTAAAAGTAGTATAAATAACCATCTCGGCAAGCGCATGCTGCATGAGGTCCTCAAATGTTTGTAGGATATCAGGACTTTGATATCTGTGCCATTTTTCTTCATCTTGGAGAGACTGGTAGTGACTGATTCTGGTAAATGACCTGCATACTTCATATGTTAAAAAACAGCTCACTTCTTGGTGCGGGCTTACATGGGAAGGAAAGCAGAAGGTGGAGGTAGGTGAAAGCTTTAGGAACTGCATATTTTGTGCAGTGTTCTGACCACAAGTTGGGAAAAGGGAGGATAAGACTGCAGTGTAGAGAGACACTCAAGGTTTAAAAGGGATAAAAGAGGATAGGATTAACAAAACACTTGCACTCCAAATGGCATAGGATGCTCCAGGAGTTGCACAGGTGGTGCTGATTGGCGGGAGGCCGCTGATTGGCGGATGGTTGCAATGCCCAGGTCATAACCAGGTAACTTGTGAGCGAATTTATTCCTTTGTGGATAAGTATCTTTTTCCGTTGCTTCTGAAATCTTTGTAAAAATCTCCCCAGGCCAGGATACTCTTGCAGAGCACAGCCACAGCTCATGTCACTGTTAATCCAGCTGGAGCATGCTCCGATATTCCCAGCTGGCGTTTCGAGGGGTTCTCCGAACTGTGCTTTTCTGGTGTCTGAGTGGTCTTTTTGAATGGCTGTAGTCTTGCTTAGAAATGCTCTTGTCCTGGTCGGAAGTGGTGAGAGTATTTTGTATGAAACAACGGCTGTTTTGAAGGTGAGTGAGTAGGATGGGGGGAGTAAGTGCAAAGAAGGCCAAGGAGTTTCCTGAGAACGGGTAGTATTTTTCCCTTTTCCCATTCTCCTTTGCAGCATTGCTCACCCAATTGTTGCTTAGACAATATCTGATATTTTATCCAGGTCTGGGAGAGCCTTAGTTTTTTTTATTTGCCCTCAAACAGCCTTCTGTGGTTGTTTAGCCTATGCAACTTGCGTATGTTGTGCTGTTCTCTTATTACCTTCAAGGTAGTAGTCTTGTATTTAATATTTGTCCCTTCAAATGTTTTGTCCACTAAGCAAACTTAAATGGGCAACTTTACTTGTAGACCTTCATGTCTGAAAATCAACACCATGTGCAACTGCAATTCTGATACTAAGCACAACTGCTGTAAGAACTTGTTTTTTCTTTAAAAGCTTTATATCAGGTCAATTTACTAGGTCTTAATGAAAAGCCGGGCAGTATTTTTTGGATAACATATCTCAAAGAAGTATCCTTGCTCTGGATATGGGGGCAGACCAATACTGAGTGTGTGAATGTAAATATGTAGCAACAGACTCCCAGGTTATCAGCTTAGTGTTTACTAGCAGCGCAATATGGATGAAACTAATTTTCTAGAGTGAAAAGGAGATAAGCAGAATTTGCAGCTTTCTTTTTCTGTTTGAGCAAATGCAACCTTGCAACTGAGCAACAAGTGTTATCGCTGTCAGTTTGGTTTGGGCTAGGATTTCTGCAGAAATGCCTGCTCTCAGGATGCAGTTGTAGATGCTAAGATTCAAGTGGCCAAAGATCGAAAGGGTGGTCTTGTATTAAAGCCTGCTAGATTATTTTTTAAATTCTCCGATTTCTGGGTTTGTTACCATCTTCTGTACAGATGGTGCTGATGGAGGTGCCGTGGATGTTTTAGCCATGATTCTCCTGTATGGGGTTGTGCATCCGTGTCTCATAGTAGAGGGAGAAAGAAGCTCAGAAGAGGTCGAGAAGGAACAAGTGTTAGGAGTTGGCTTTTCAAAGGCCCGTAGTGGAGCTGGATCTTGTGCAAGTTAGTGGGACTTGGTGGATGGTCCCAAGTTCAAAAGCAGTCTGAAGTGTCAGGGGCCTGTGTAATCCGAGCCTGCTACTGGCTGAACTGCAGCAATGTTGTTAGTGGGGAGCAGTTTTAAAAAAAAAAAAAGATCTCAGCAAGGCCTTTGGGGGCAAGGTCTGCAGCTCCTCTGGCCCTTCTTTTGCCCCTGGAGACAGTGGGTGGGCACCTTTGAGCAGGCGGTGGGTTAACTGACACCACTGCTGGAACTGGGGCTCTCAAGGAGTTTCTGCAGTTAAGACAGACCAACTTGTACTTTGACCAAGGGAAGGAGATAAGACCCCCCCCATTAATTGAAATGAATGGAATCTGGAAGAATGTGTTGAATGGCAAATTTGTCTTCACCAACGGAAATGACGTACACTGCAGAGACAAAGTGATCAGAGTGATTTCCTTCCAAACACAGAGCATTTTCTACAAAGTGTTTGATGCACAACTGATTTGCTTTTTTCCTAGCTCCCTGCTCATTATGACCTAGTGTATTGAGAATCTGTTTTGTGTAGAACTACAGACCTGGAAATGGCCTGGGGTGAGTGTCAGGCTTTATTCTGCGAAGTAGAAAATACTCTACTCCTACGTCTGTTAGTATGTTAGTGTTATGAATTGCTTTGTGCATTTTCTTTTCACCTGCTGGTATTCTGCTTCATGGGTAGAAATGCACTTCAGCTTGGGGATGAGCCCAAGGAAGCTCTTTGGGGTCTAACCTGTAATATGCAATAAAGAGTGCAATTTAAGTTCCTACCCTGTTGAAGAGAATAGCAAGTAAGCTTTGACCTAAACTGGGTTGGGATTTCAGTTTAGGCTGGGTCTTGTTGTTTTTCTTGTCTTGTCCAGTTTCCTTTGATTAGAGTTTGAATTAAGCCTTTTGTGATAGCTTCTTGCTGACTGGATTTGGAACATGGTTTTAACACTACTCTTCTTGCTAGTAAAATGGGCATTGCTTGTTGGGGGGGGAGGAGGGTGGTTCCCTAATTTTTTGCCTGAAATCGTCTGCATTTGTGAAATGGGAGGCTGAAGGATGTGGCTGGCTTCCTAGGCACGGGTTGAATTATGATACAAGTTTCTCACCTAGGCCTAGAACTGAGATTGGTGCCTTGTTCAGCCCTACAATCAGTAGACAAATTCTAGCACGCTTCCTCAACTGAATGACTCTTACTCAGGTCTGCTTGAGAAGAAGCATTCCAGAACTTACACGTGACCCACCAGCCTACCAAGATGTCATTGCTCAGACTTTTGCCAGAAAATGCAGCCTTCATTAAATAACACAGCTGAAAGATAAATGAATAGGGAGTAATTTAGTGAGATTAAATGGACAGGACTTAGGACACTTATCATAGCTTTTGCAATGCCTCATATCTGAGCAAGGAAGAATTGCTAAGTTCAGAAATGCCAAGATCATTAATCAGCCCCTTGATGTTGAAGTGATGTGAAATAATGTTCATAGCTTGCAGAATACCAAATTGTTTTGCCTGGATCTGCCAGTCTGTTTTCTATTTGGTTCAGCCCCACTGTAAAATTCAGGGAATTAAAGTAGCTGAATTCACTGGTCTAAGGCTACAATTTCTGAAATATGTAGAAGAACATAACAAAAAAGAGGCATCTGATGAAAGTACTTTTTATGCAAATTATGTAGTAGATTTATCTTTTGGCATTAGCTGATCTGAATATGTATCCCTGCAGTGGAAGTCTGCAGCTGCCAGAAGAGTCCTAGGGCCTAACTTACTACCTATCGAGAGCAATTAGAGGGCTTCCAATGGGTTTCGTGGAAGGATTGGGTCTTTTGCTTCTATCAAAATGGCCAAAGCTGCCTTAGCTTTATTAGTGTTGGATCATGGTAAATATTTTTATTGTTGAGCAATGCTGAGACCAATCTTGTTTTCTGTAATGTCAAGATGTCCACTGATGAGGCAGAATTAGGAGAGAAGTCCTGACTTTTGGAACTGGTAGAAGAAGTTGTGACATCTTGTGCCACTTGTAACTAAAGACTTTTTTGCTCTGGGAATTCAAATATGTAGGCTGTGTTTTTATATACAATCACATGTCTGATGTGCCATTGCAAACCTTAATGGAGTAAGTCTGTATTATAATGTTCAATCACAAAAAGATTAATCTGAATGAAGTCAGCAATTGTATTCACGTTTTTCTTGGTTATTCCTGGAGGTATTGAATCAGGCTTTTCATATGCTCGTGTTCCTGCTCTTGGCACAGCATAGCCACTTTAAAATTTGTTTCAAAATAGTTTTGCACACAAGTAATCTGCTACACCAGTAATCTGATCCTATTTAGAGATATTCATAAGGAGTTTAAGTTGTGTTGCTTCACTGGAATTCTTCAGTCTTCCACTATTCCAAAAACCTATCTGCACAGAAGGGTGCGTTAGGCAGGGAACAGCAAAGAAAGCAAATGATAATGCCACAGCACAAATCAATGATGCAGCTTTATCTGGAACCCTTTGTGCAGCACTGGTCATCTTACTCTCCATAAGGTGTTACAGGAGGTGAAGCAGCAGGTGATGAGGATGATTAGCTTCTCATATGAAAGATGGAAGATTGTTAATGATGGTTTTTGAAAGAAGATGAGTAAGAAGGCACAGGTTGAGATGAATAAGATGTTGAAAGTATATATTAAAATGTGATAGCAGAAATCTCACATCTTCCTTTTTCCTTGTCTTGTAACAGAAGAAAGGGATAGCCAGGTACAAAAGTAGTTAATTCAGAACTTGTCAAAAACAGTCTTCTATACAATCTTGTGTTATCTCCATCCTGCATTACTGATTGGACACACCCTTCTAATATACCCAACTAAACAGTGTAGGATTTGAAATATAGCTGCTTTTTTTCCTTTAATGTGCTTGAAAGGTGAGTTAAAAGTTTTTTGGTACTTGCATATAGTTGCTTTTCTCAGTGTCTACCCAAAATCTCACTGAGATCAATGTTGTATGGCAGTTTTACCTCTATGAAGATATAAATCCCAAATCTGAAGCTATGAAATGTCTCCAGAAGATCAGGATGAGCAGTAATGCTGAAATTCCACGGTCTGGTGCAAAGCCAGACTCCTCATGCATGCTGCCTTCACTCATACCCTTCAGTTCTGGAGGAGTAAGGTATTTAAATGATGGTACTAGTAGCTGCTGACATCTAGTGGCTATACAGGAACTGCTGTTTCAACTTTGAGGGTATAATACTCCACTCGGTCAGCTGGTTTTTCGAAAGGAGTACTTCACCTGCAGTGAACCATGATTTTCAGCACTACAGTGTGTCTAATTTATGGCTAGGTATAAGTTTTGCTTTTTAAAACTTCAGTTTTCATTCTTGTACGTTCTTGTACTTTAGCACCCAGTTCTAAAAAAATTCTCAGTTGCCTGTTTCTCTAACTTAACTCTGCAAAAGAAAATAGTTTCATCTCCTTGTGAGATGGACATCTGGATATGCATGATTGTCTAATTTGGAAGCAGTAGAAAAGCCCTTAAATGATTATTAAATTTTTTTATGTAGAAATAGAATGGTGTTATATAGAAGGTGCTGAAAGCTTGCAGCCCTGACCAGTTGTTGAATCCTTGTAAATGCTTCATTGAACCAGAACACACATTATTCGCATTGAAGCATTTGTTTAATAAATATTTGCCACTGGCTTCCAAAAGAGCTTTTGCTCAACTGACTCTCTGAATTTGGTAGTGCGTTAAACATTAGTGCTAACAGCAACAAAAAGCAGCTGGAAAAATTAATGGAGGAGACATCTACCAAGAACTGTTAATTTCAAGTGCATTGACTGGCTTGGGAACTCCTGGAGCCAAAAATTTTTTGGAAGCTGGTAAAGCATTCTGGAGAAATATCAGTAACTGCTTGTTTTGTTTTTGTGCTTTTGCTGAGGCCATGACCAGAGACAGGATGCTGGGCTGCTGCACCTTTGGTTTGACTTTGTCCTTTGTTGTTCAAGGAATAGTTTTGCTCCATGGAGTTCTGTGTTGTAATGTTCTTAACTACGTATCACAATCATCCTTTCCTGTTTTGTTGCTTTTAGTGGGATAATTTGATTTGTGCATCACATTTTAGAGATGCACTTTGCAGTTCTAGCTAATGAATAAGAATATAGAAAATGTCCCATTAGAGGCTGAGAGAAGAAATATGGAAGACTGTTCTAAATGCAGCATAAATCCACATTTACTGGCATGCTTGAGCTGCTGACTTCAGAATTGTCTGATGTAATTAACCATTTTATTCATCTGTATTCTATCATTTCTGTTATGTCAGTTTAATTTCCTTCTTCAGAAAGATCAATGGAAAAAGGAAATGTATACAGTGTCAAGATGCCCTGTTTAGCATTTAATGCTGTTGTGTGCAGAATCTCAGCTAGCTGAAACTGAAAAAGCATTTGCCATTTTTTTGAAGATTAAAACAAATAGCTCAACATTTTAGGCTCAAATGGTACTGAACTCGGGCATTTCAGCTTCTGCCTCTGTTTTCTTAATCTCCTTTTGCCAGGCCTTAGGATCTGTTCTACTGCTGCACTATGAAAACTGGTGTCAGCCCCCTATATTCCTTCATATTGAAAGGACTTAATCTGGTCTGTTATCCACTGTTCCAGAGCAATGACACTTTATCTTACAGGAGTCATGTGTTTGGCAGCTTTTGGAAGTATTTGCTGTGTTATCTTACAGCAAAATGAGACAGGATTTCTGTTATTGTTAGGATTGAATGTTATATCAGTATTTCCAACTTGGATCCCAGCTGCCTCTCAACTGCATTTTTATTTCGGACTGTTTTAGTGAATAATGCAGATCTAATGATTTCAAAACATTTTGTGAAATTGTATTGATCAGAGGAGGCTGATCTTAAAATCTTATTGTTTTGCCTTAATATTTGAAGTCAATTATTTCATTATTTTACTGAAAATAATTCTGTTGAAATGATGCATTTTAACTTTGTCACCACATTTCTGAAGATAGATGGGACTAGAATGCATGTATCTCAAGTCTGCCCCCAGTCTGAGTGAAATGGGGCATTCACTCAACCTGGCTGCTTTCTCCCAGTCTAGTGCTCGAGCTGTTGAACCATGCTGCTGACAGACCCTGCTGCCCAAGGAATTCAATGCTGAGCAGTCTTCAGTTGCCCCAATAATCCCACTGATCTGCATGTTTCTCAGTATGAGGACTGCTGAAGCTGATACTCCACTGGACATAGCCTGACAGGGAGCAATGAGAGAGTCAAGCCTGTGTTGGAATTAAGCTTATTGTTTCCTCTCCTATTTGTAATGAGATACTGACATTAATTTGCTGGCCTTTTTCCATTTTAAAGTGGAAAAAGGCTGTTTTGGAGGGCAGTGAGTGTTCTTACTGGGTCAGCAATGTATCAAAATGGTGCATAGCTATTGCACTCTTTGCTCTATGTATATTACTGCAAATACTCCGTTTGGATGTCTGTTATCCACTCATAGTTATCTTCTCATGCTTAATGGAGCATCACTCCTGTGATGTATTTATATTGATACTGTACTTCTCCATTGAATAAAGGTATAAATTATAGGGATTAATAGAGATAAACTGTAATGACCATGAGAAAAGGATTCCTCTAAAGCTGATAAAGAATAAATTGTGAAACAATGTAAAGGAAACCTGTTCCTTGTGTTCATGTCTTTCCTTTTAAGCGTTTAAGAACTACCACTAAAGAGCTGTATGCATGGAAGCCATTTACTGTACACAACCAGATTTATTGCCCCCATTAATCCTTTGAACAGAGCTGTGTATTTTTAAGCACTCTTTGCTGGCATTCTCTATTAAATACTGGCCAATGTACAAATTTATCTCCTTAGCAGTCAGATAAGGAATTCAAGTTAGAGTTGCCTTGAATTTTGTCTGCTTTTGTCATTAGCTCAAGCTTGCAAAATGTCTTCTGACTATTTGGAATGATATCTGGTGTGTATGGAAAAATGTGTGGGGATGTGCAAGTGTTAATAAGCTACAGCACAGAGTACAGTAAAGAATCCCAATCTAGCCAAGATTTACTATGTACTTAACTTTATGTGCAATAAGTAGCTATGCAAGTCCAATATGGTACATAAAATTAAGACCATATGTGAATCTTGACAGAATCAGGATATAAATGGCCTGGTGTTCCTGCGTCACAGGCAATACTGCCATCATAGGCAACTGCAGTTTCTTAATAGTTGGTGAGCATAGTCTGTTCTCCTGACAAAGCAGGGGAATAGACTAGGCTCAAATACAGCACTGTATGTAGATCATAATACAGAATGCTGAAGAGCGGGCAAGTTGAGTGGTTTTGAAATTGGTGCTGAGAGCTGTGGAGATGCTCATCACTAGGTTGCTGTTTTGATTCCAACTCCAGTCAGTTGATGTTGATACAGTTACAGTTGGTGAGGGAGTTGGTGAGCTCTGCTTCCCCTTGTAGTGACCTTAATCAGTTCTCTAATGCACAGCCTCAGTTGCCTGTATGTATTAAATGAGCCTAATCAAGAGCTCTCTTACTTCAAAGGGCTGGGGCATGTTGGTATAGCTGTGAGAAAGGAAGGTTGATATTGTTAGGGATGCAAGCAGGAATTTGCAAAACTGGGTGCAATTCTTGTCTCCTCCATAACTCTATGGAGGTATTAGATCTCACTCTGACTCAGTTTTCTGTCTGTAAAATAGATTGTTTTTTCTTAATACTAAACTTTGGGGGAACAGGTTTTGTCATACTGTGCATAGTCCTACACCTAATGCAGATCTTGACTGGGGCCTTGGGACACTTCTGTAATACTGATAATACAAAAAGATGTTATTTGTGCTATAACTGCTCTTGCAGAATCAATGTGTTACATAGCTAAGACTATACTTGAAGGTGGCTGCATGGAGAGCTCTAGCCACTGAGAAAATACAGAGGAATATGCAAACATTGTAAAAGGTAACTAGTATATGAATAAGGTTGTTTTTAAATGAGCTCTCTTTACTGCTCTACTTAATACTCTTTCAGTTTCCCTCTAATATTGAATCTGATGCAAAAATAAAAATCTGGGTTTGGAGGAAGAAAGTAAAATGGGAAAGTGGGATATATGTAGAATGTAGAGACTTCTATGGTTAGACAGCCAGAGCACATTTTTGGGCTAAATGATACCTAAGGGCAACTCAGTAACATCACTGATGAAAGAAACCTCCAACTAAATGAATTACTTGTTCTTTTTGGCTAACGGTGTTGCAGTGCACACATGAGGCCACGAGGTAGAGCTACATACAATGGTTAGAAGCAAGTTTTCTGCTGTGTAAACTTTGAAGGCATTTGGTCACCGTTGTGGCAAGCATATTTGAGGGAGGCTTTTCACTGTTTGCAGTGATACAGCATAGCAGCTGTATACTTGTTAGTAGAGAGATTTTCCTTTTTCTTTGTAGCTGAAGGGTGAAAAAGACTACAAGCAAATACTACTTGGCTGTGAAAGCTGAAATAGACTGCAAATTCGAAAAAAATCCATTTTCTGACTGTCATATGGGAGAAATACTCATGGCAATTCAAGGACTTTCGTTCGCCTCGTATTTACCCTGGTCTGTGCACAACTAAAAGATTCAGGTTCAAGTTCCTGCTCTAAGACTGAGTATTTTACATTTCAGATTGATATGCTACTAACTAAGCTGCTTTAGGGTAGGTCAATGTTTGATTCTGATTTCAGAAACTTTCCTGAAATATTTTTACATCAAACAAAAGGACGACTTCAGGAACGAGGTCTTATTAGCATCATATGTCTAGTGAGATGACATAGGAAATAGGGACAATCTTTCAGGCATGCAAGACTTTCTTCAGAGCTTTAGATGGACTTGTAGGCTTGAAAGCTTGCATTTTCTTCCCCAGTGTGCTAGTGTTAGGACTATAACAGTTCTGACATTATTCAGAAAAGGTACCGATTTAGAAAAAAGGTTTGTTGTTCATACATCTGTTTTGCATTAGACATTTAATCAAAACTTATCAGCTCTAATATGATAAAACACTTGGCACTGTTGCAGTTTGTCGTCTTTTACATTTGTCTTCTCCTGTCTTATGTAATATTCTTTGGCTGAAAAGTCAATATATATCTCTTCTCTCCCAGAATGCAACTGTTTTTCAGAGAGTTTGATTTTCATTATACCTTCATACCTAGATGTTATTGCCTTGTGTATTCTGGGTTTGATCTTGAAAGCTATGTAATGTTTGACAACATATGCAAAGTTGATGTGGCAAAACAGCTCTGAATTTGTTTCTGTGGTATATGAAAGGTCATAAAATATAGTATTCTTTCTCCTTCAGTCAGCTCAATGCATACACTTATTGTATCCCAGAGCAAAAAATCTCCATGTTCTAACAGCCTCACCAAATAGTGACCCTGGGAAGTTTCTTACAGAAAGTGATTTCATACACTTTCTCCAGACCAGATCAGGTCTATGTTGTATGTAACAAGGACCATTATTTTTCATCATTAAGATGAAGACATTTCTGACAGTGAAGAGAATGAAGCATTGGAAGAGATTTCCTGTTGCAGCATCTCCAGTGTTTAAGGCCTTTAAGTACAGGTGGATAAACATTTGTCTGGATGGCCTAGCTATAGCTGATTCTGCATTAGGGCAGAGGGAAGGACTAGATGACCTCTTGTGGACCCTTCCAGCCTTAATGTTTTTGAGTCTTTCTCTTTTGTGCTTGTGCACTCTCTCTCAGACCTGCCGTAAGGATAAGTCTGCTGCTGCTGCACTGTATGTAAAATGTTGGCGTCTCAGCTAGAGAAATATTTTTAGGTTTATGGAGATTTTCATGAGCAGATTCCAGTCTGGCTTCAGTTGTTTAAATGGAAATGACCCTTCCCTGCAATGTGGCGTTCAGTTCGTAAGAGTTTTAGTGTAATTGTTCATGTATGTAGAGCAAGAAGTTCAAGGGCTTTTGTGGTTTCTCATTGCTCTTCCATTCCAAGCCTTTGCTTGCTTTAAATGTAATGAACTTCATCCACATCCTTTCCCAGCTTCCCGCTTCCCAGCTACTATTAGTCTTAATGCTTTTCATTCACTGTATCTGGCACACACTAGTCCCTTTTATCAAAGGACTTTCACACCTGAGGCCTTCAGTCACATATTTGCAGTAAAGTAACAGCTTAAAAGCAAATCCTTTTAAATTCTGAGGCCAAACACCATAACAGACATATCTTCTCAAGGGATCAGTTTCCAAATGTGCTTTGGAACTGAAGTCCCAGCAGCCATTTGGCTTTAAGGGTGTGATAGGACTTTTATTTATTTATTGTAGACCTGTTCCCCCTTCATTGTTCCCATCTCAAGATGTGCTGTTTAAACCCGTACCTCTGGTGGAGTCTATCCCTGAAGTGCAGCTCATCAGAGTGCTGCTGGGTGGTGGTACATTTCAGGACAAAAAGATGCATCAAAGTAAAAGCTTACAAGGAAGTGTCAGTTGTAGGGTGAGCGTGTATCCCTTGATTTGCAGGGGGGCGGGGGGAGGCAGGAGAATGTAAATCATGGTTTCGAATCAAAATTTCCTCAAAATATGCTATATACAGGTAGGGCTGTCAGGCTGTAACAGTTTGAAGGGGTTTTAAAAAATGTGAGTAATTGTTAACATCCTCATGAAACATTCTGCAAGATCATAAACTACAAAACCAAGGGACAGAAAAAGTGAGGTCAAACCTGGGACCTTTAAATGGTAGCGTCTGGATTTGTGAAGGTCAGTTTGCAACCTGATACCTGCAAAATATACAGCTTGCCTTCATGGTGTGTAAAATGACTACTTGTACTTGTAGATGAATGTTAGCACATGCAAAGGCCTGTTTAGACATGCAGTTTTGCAATTTGCAATTTGCAATTAGTTGATGGCTTCTGCACTGTTCGTGGATACTATTGTTTGGGGTATTTAGCCCGCTGTGAGCTCAGTGGTAGGGTGTGTTTATATAGTATCACATTTGTTTCAGTCTATGCTGAGTATTGCCAAACTCATTACCATGCCAAACAATCAATAAAACAAGATCAACCCCACATAGGGGGGCAAAATTCCCTGAGGACAGGGCTATGTACTAGGTAAGGCTTGATTTCAATCTTGCTTGTCAGCTGTATCTGCTGACAGCTCATTTTCAGATGACTCTGTACTATAATACCATTGCTCACATTTTTTTTTCTCTCAATTAACCACAGTCACGCTAGGTTGTTATTCTTGTTAGAGGAAAGATATCAAGTGTGAAGACTTAAATAAAACAACGCTTGCACAATTTCTCCTTTTTTCAGATCTTTTTATGCCTTGCAAATCGTAGGCACTCCAGAACTTCAGTATCTGCTCACACTCTCTTATTCTATTACATCTATCTTTTAATTTCTTCTTTCTCTGAGTTTTAAGAGATTTTGCTTTTTCATGCTATGGAACTCGAAGTACTAAGCAATCTCAGTTTTCCCCCTGAAAATTTCCTTATTCTCATGTTACTGAGAAGAGAAAGGGGATTGTCAATAGAAACAAAAGTTAAAGGCCAGTTCTGTAATTCCATGTAAATCTATCCCTCCAAATATCACTTTTCCATTCAATTTAAATACCCTTTCACATTATCCAGGCCCAGTGACATAATTTTGTTACTCTGTGTCCTGTTGTTCCACAGCATGATGGAGGTGAGTGTCAGGTGAAAATCTGGGACTTACCTTCAGTATATTGTAAGTACAAAATAGCCCTTATTTCTCATTCAGCTGTTATTCACACATGCAGGTATCTAGCTCAGTTTAACTGATGCTTTTAAATTCAAGCTACTTGGTCTGTTGAGAGATGCTGGAGCTTTGATTGCAACTGATGTTTGATGTAATTGGCTCTCAGCTCTTCAAGTTACAATGGCTTATAAAATGTTAATTTAGCTGCTCTTTGCAGTCCAGTGCTCTTCAGTTTGGTTTTTCTTACCCAAGATATGATAGTTTGAGGTACATTATTTCAAGAAGGTAATTCAAGTTAGTTGTTATAGTGAACATAATAGTACTTAAATGAGTAATTTATGTTCAGTAATTAAACTGCTTATGCTAATTGCTAATGCTCCGTAATTAAATGAGACTTTGAACTGAAGAAAAGCAATTCTAAAGCTAAATATGTCTCTTAATACAATGCCTTAAAAGTATAAAGCCTTATAAAAGCATTACAGATTTAGAAAAGAAGGAAAACAGAAATGCTTACCATTAAATATGCCACAAACAGGATGATGAGCCACAATCCCATCAAAATTTTTGCTGTGTTGAATGTTACCTAAATGAGACATGTAAACAACAACAAAAAGAGTGGTTATTCCAAATTTTCTGCACCAAAAGAGGATGACTATAATTCAGTCCTTCCTTAAGAGTTGGAACCCCGAAGACAATCTAATGTAGCCTAAAGAAACATATTCATAGTAATAGTAGCCATATGCTTCCTTTCAGCTAAGTACCCCATGGCAATGTGGTAAGTACCCTGATTCTGAAAGTTACATGTAAGTCTATAGATATTATTTAAACTAATATAAATTGATTCTGTAATAGAGTAGAACAGATTGTAACTAGGTCGAAGGCACATCCTTTGGGCGCAGTCAGCAGAGGGCATATCTGTGGGATATTGAAATGTAAATTAGTTGTAACACAAAATCTATTGTGTCATTAATTCCTTGGCTGGAGTTTAGATGTACATGTTAGTGTATATCATTTTCCCCTTCTTTCATCTCTTCCAATCTAGTCTGCATTTTCTAGAGATGATAATGCAGTTTTAGGTAGCCTCATATTCATTACAATATGCAGTAGATCGTTTTCCCAGAAGAGTCCAGATCTAGCCATAAGTGAAAGTCTTTGGCCTCCTCTACACTGTAATTCAGATCCTAGTCCCAGTACAGGTTGTGTCCAGATCTTGATACAAAATAGCTTTGTACTATCTTCATAACCAATACCAAGCTATATGGTGAAAACTATGCTACTTCCCTGTCTTGTGTCAAAGATACCATAAACACATGGGACTTCTACTCTTCTGATCTGTTTTTTTGGCCTAGTCATGCAGTATGAGCATGTCACCGGAGAATATATCTTCCCTGTCTCTCTTTTTGAGTAGAACAGTTCCATTATTCCCATTCTGTGGATTGGGATGTTTTGAAACTACAGCTAAGACGGGTGAATTTTGAAACAAATTAAATGCCAAACTCCTACTGAAATCAGTGGAAGTCTTGTGTCCTTCTGTGAAAAACAGTAATGCTACAGAAAGACTGTGAAAATGTAAATAAAAATTACCGTATAAATTGTACAGTCAGCTGAAAGAGGTTACTTATTTAAAGCTTTTTACTTCCAAAACTACCAAAAAAGCATTGAACTCCTGTAGAGGCAGGCCATATGGAAAAGTACATACACCTTGGCATGTCTTTAAACCTTTCGGATATCATTGAACTTGTGCATTTGCAGATCAGTTCCACAGCATATAGATATTTCTCTGTGCATTCCAATGGCCGTTTGTCTGGAAATTTATGAAGTTTGACAAGTTTATGTATTACCAGTAAAAGCACTGTTAAGGTAGATTATTGCAAAGTACTAATAAAAGTGATAGGATCAACATGCCTGAGCATAGGTACTTAAACATTCTTTCATCTTTGTCTCTGGCTTTTTCGTTTTATTTTAATTTAGTTGTGTTTCTAGCAGTCTGTGCAGATATACGCTTTAAGTAAGAATTTGCCCTCATAATTTTGTCCCAGGACTGTATTTCCTTGATTCATTCAATGTTTCAACAAATAAGTAGGATTTTTTTTTAAATGTTTGTTATAAAGGTGCTATTGGGAGAGAAATAGGAGTGTGTTTAAGAATTGTTCACCATACTCTTACTTCCCAATGAGCATCTACTGTAGTCCTGGACTGGGCACTTACATTGCATTTAACTCCCTCACAGCTACAAAAAAGTCAACATTTATAAAGCTATCTTGTATGTGAAGTATAACATTTAATCTTTAAGTGCTTGTAAAATACTTTGATTAAAAGAACAGTCTAGATGCAACCTGCAAATTTGGTAATATGTTGAATGCCCTGTTATAAATGCTAAGTACAACAGCTGAACTAGGTTGAAAACAAATACCTTCTCTCAGAAGTATCTGTGATCACCGGGGCTAGACTAGTTTCATGATGCATCTTTGTTTGAGCTCTTCCAAATACAGTTTAGGAAGGATTAAAAATTGATGTAATTGTTTGAGCTCTTCCAAATACAGTTTAGGAAGGATTAAAAATTGATGTAATATGGTAAATAGCAAGTGGCAAGGACTGTTGTTGTGTGAATGGGAAACTACAGAGTTGCTTTACATCTGTAATTAGGAAAGTATTCTTGTTTAATACGTAACATTAGCTGTTTCAGTGACTCTTTCTGAAATATGATTTTACATGAAAATACTGTGAAAATTTTCTCTGTAACTGGCAAAATTGCATCAACAGATTATGTGAACAGGAGAAGAAAGGAAATGGTGAGGTCTTGACTATGTCTGATACATGATGGATGTAGCTGCTAAATGAAGAGTGGTAGGAAAGTCGTGTGAAATATATATTGCTTTTTATCAGTGTTTAATTGTGGCCACATAGGGGCAGTATTATCAGGCTAAAATTAGAATTCTTGAAAGCTGAAGTATACCACAGTAGATACGGACATATGAATAATTTTTACAAGTTCAGTTAAAACAAAAAGGCGTTAACTAATGTTCTTCCTTTAAGTTTCTAACTATCCATATGAGCTAAATATACCTTTGGAATTCCATCTAACAATACGCAAGCATGCAAATGCCATAGCCTTTAGGGATGTAAATGCCAGATAGACTTCCAGTAAGTAAAATGTAGAGGATAGATTCATAAATGAAACATCAATCTCCTATTAATGAATTTGCAAATGCTGTACTTTTCTGTGGGGTTTTAGTGACATGATTTCAGTTAAAGTTGATGTAAATTAGATATCTAAAATCCAGTAAAATGTGTCCTTAATCCATATCTTGTGTTGATAGCATAGCTCGCAGATTCCTTAGATTAAGAGTTTATCTTCTTATCCTTTTGGGAACTAATAGCATGGTCTTTTTAACAAGGTAATTCTTATCTTGCTCAGATGGCGTTCTCATGGCTGTATCACCCCTTCTGCCCTAAACTATTGAGTTTAATGTCATTGTATTTATAATGATGCTCCCTGCCCTTATCCCACATTCCTTTTCCTGCTGTCCTTTCTTTGATGTACCTCATTTTGTTGTCATACAGACTATATGCCAAATGCTCATTCAGTGATGATTATTTTAGATCAAGAGTTATTTTCCATTGACCTTGTTAAAAAGATAGGGGAATTTTTTTTGGTTCTGCCACAAAAGAAGCCTTAAAGAAGCAGAAGGACAGGGATTCTGCAAATGACAGCACACTTTTCTTTTGACCTGTTCTTGTCAATGAGTTTAAAGACAGAGAAAGGCAGAAAGACGAGTAGAAAAGACAGATTTTTTTTTTAATTTAATGAAGATATGGCATGACAAAATGAACTAATTTAATCAATGGGAAGTTCAGCAGGTATTCACAGGAGCCCAATAATTTCATATGGTTTGACTTTATTATGCAGATTTTGAAGTTTTTTAAAGAAACTTTCACCTCGGTCTATGATAGCATTTTCTCTCTGCCTCACACAGATTTTTTAAAATTGTCTAGATGATTAACACAATTAGGTTAAAGCTGTTTTAGCTGCTGCTTTGTCAAAGCCAATGAAAGGACAGTGGGCCTGTACCTGTATTCTCCAGGCAGCAGATCCAGTAAAAGATACTACTCCCTACAAACCTTGCTTCCTGTGCAGTTTCATTGTGGTTACAATTTGGGTAAAAGTGTGAACAAGTCAACAAAAAATGCTTGCCCGTGAGAGGGAGTAATGTTATATGACTGCATATTTAGAAGTATCTATATGTTATCTGTTTTAGTGTTAAGGATTTTATTTGTTTGTTTTTAGTGTAGGCTACCTAGTTAGCACACCCACAATTTGGAGCCAGCCAGAGCCCATGCTGCCACTAACCCGCCTGTTAAAAGGTAATGTGTGGAATCCAGAGAAACAGACACTGAGCCAGAGATGCAAAAACCAGAAGGATAAGCTATAGAGAACATAGGGAGGAGAGTGGGAGTTACTGTAGTGGGCATGTACGCAACCATTTTTAGTAAGTATGTCCCCCTGTCTTGTCCTGCATCCATCAGTAACTGTTCTTCACTGAGTACCAACAATATGTAGCATCAGTTTCAGCCAGGCATGTTCTTCCTTTATAAGATAGAAGTTATGTGTTTGCTGCTCACATCTCAAACAAGGAGCAGTCACCTTGGGAGCTGAAACTTAAGAGGAAAAGTTTTGGTTTAAATTATAATCTTTTAGAAACCTAGGAACAACTGAAAACAGGAAATTAGGGTGGTAATTATTCCAGACTTAGTAGTACAATGTGTCAGAACCTCAATTATGGATCTGATCAGCAAAGCTGTATTGAAGACAAGACTAGGTCAGAATGCTTATGGATTAAATCCAGCCTCCATGATACTGGCTCAGTGACTACTGTCAATTTACGCTATTGCTATTAATATCAGTAACTCCTAGGGCCCCCAGTTAGGTGTCAGGACACAGTACTGGTTAGGCACCATAGAATGCAAGTTTTGAATTGCAGTTTCAGAATTTAATTTGATACAAGATCAACCAAGAGAAATCAAATACTTCTATAAAAATACGCTGTAATAGCATGAGAGATGGAGAAGAAACTACAGAGTGACAGCACATACCTGCAGGAAAGGAAGATCACTTGCCTTTAGCTACTGAATGGCATTAAGATGTCATAACGCCTGTGATAAGCTGTGCAGAACCAGGGAAGGGAGCAAGAAGCTTTGCCACCTTTTGATTTCTCCGTTTGTTATATACCATCCATTTATGTTAGTCCTAGGTTACTTTGATTGGAATCAGAAGCTGCCTTGTGAACACTATAGATATTGTGTATAGAAACATGTTTAGCTTTTCTTGACACATACAGCAGTATCTACATTCCCCAAGAAATCCTCTAATTCAAACAGAAAAATCTTAGTGACATCCAGACTTACTAGAAAATACTTTGAATCCTTTAAACTTTTTTTTACCCTCAGTATATAAAATAAATCTAATTTAAAGAAAAAGAAAAAGCTACATTTCTTTTCAGGCACAGTTCCTTTGTACAAAATCTCTGTATGTGGAAAGAAGGGGTTAGGCTTATTGCATCCACTTCACACCAGTTTGATTTACTGAACATTCCTTAGTGCTTTACAGCACCAAATAAAGGGCTAAATTATTGCAGCTCCATTGTGGGAGGGCAAGACAGAAAAAACATCTGTGAAGAGAATCAGGACAACTATATTCTTGACCTCAACTTTGCTACCGTCTTGAAATTTTATTTTGCCAAGTTGCTGAAGTACCTCATCTTTCTTGTATTTACTGTTGTCTCTAACTAATATGACACACCATAAGGACATTGTGCTGTTTAATTAGCCCTGACTTGAAAATTTCCTCAAGCAAGACCATAGAAGCAGAAGGTAAACTAAGATAGAGTTGCTTTAGTGCTTGCATTTTAAACCCACTTTATGTTGGTGCAGAGAATACAAGGAAAGGTGAGTATAGTCAAAGAGAATGATGCTGTTTTGTTAGAGAGGATATTTATGGGTGAGCTGGTATGGGAAGCTGATAATGCTGGCATTATGGGGTGAAATGTAAGACTGCTATTTCAATCATTGTCAGTCTTTAAGGAAAAACAGAAGTGGAAATGAAGCCTGAAGCTTTTAATTGATTCTGCTACAGTTGGTGGTTTCTGTGTGATTCAGTTCTGAGTGGCTGGCCCAGTTAAAGATTCCTAGGATGGTCAGCATTCGAGTACTTATTAGACAGCTCTATTTCTCTCTTTGTTGTCCTAGGAGATCTCATCATAAAGAGGTTAGCTGTCCACTTTCAGTATTTCCATCTTTTTGTTATCTGATGTCTCTTTAGAGGAGAGAGTTTAATAAGTTCTGATATTATACATGGGAGAGCTATATAACAGCACACACAGCAGTCTAGGAAATAATTTCCCATCGTCTTGGCTTTAGCTAGATCATAGCCATTTTGCAGGAGAAGCTCCATTAAAATGTTACTGGCGCGGGATTGTATTTATTTCTAACCTTCCTGCAAACTACTGAGCTGTCCTCTAAAACACATATGAAAATAGCTTCTCTTAACGTTTTTCTGAAACATTTGCTTGCTGAATTGGAGGACTGAGCACACACTTAACCTTATAGTACTCTTACCTGGATTTGGTTTCAGTCATTCCAACTGGCTGTTTGTACTAAATAGGATAATTCTAAACTGAGGTTGTTTCTTTCATGTTTCCAAAATGCACAGTATACGATCCTTATCTGCTTCACATGGGTGCTGCAGAGCAGAATGCAGTATCCGTAACATCGGGGATGAATGGTGCTATTATAGAAGAGCAAAGTATAGTGATGATTAGAGCGATGATGCAATCCAGCAGACCGCCCACCCTTGGATGGGTATCAGGAACTGTTCTGTTCCTCACTCTGTCACTGACCAGCCAGTTAGTCTTGGGCAATCACTCCCTATCTCCTTCTGCCTCCAGAGCACTAAATGTTTAACTGCTGTTTGGATATAATCCTCTGCAAGATATGTTCAAGAGTTATTAGAGGGACAGGTTATTGACTGTAATTAAAGCCGTGACAGTTTGTCTCAGAACAATACAGTCTAATGGACACACACAAAAAGGGAATGTGGAGGAGGTAGACAAATAAAGCAGTCTGTTTCAAGCCTCACACCAGCTCAGTGGCAGTAAGGATTCTTGTTTCCTCATCTTTAGTAGTTGTTCATAACTGTCTTTCTGCTGAACTACCTAGCTACTTCAGAATAGATTGTATCTTACTAATAATACATAATGGTATAATATGACAGATTAACTGGGTCTTCTGGAGAAACTAATGCAAAAAGTATCCTTAAACAGATGGTTACCTTTTGGGACGTCCTTTGTTCTCTACTTGATAAATATTGTTCATCAAATATGTAAAGACTATTTAACACCTTTTATCTGGGAATACCTAACCTGAGAATAAGGATGTGATAACTATCAATTAAATTGCAAATCACACTTGGTAAGTAGCTGATAATTATCCCCATTTTATAGCTGGGAAAATAAAGCAGGGAGAGAGTTGTTTAATTTCCAAGTCTTTTCATGTCTGATTTGACATTAGTTTGACAGCTGAATGTCCAGCTTTGAATTTCTGATGGATTTTATAGTATGAGTATACTTCTGAGAGGAAACAATGCAGAAATCCTTGTGTGATACGACATAACACAGTGTAATGCATGCATAGGCATTATTAACAAGATGGTCAATACTGACATGCATGTAGATTTAAACTTGTGCATAGTATTACAAATTTTCATATTAATAGAAATATTTCAGTGGGCATGATAGTCTATTGTATGCAGACATTGTGAGATGTAAACTTTTGTTAGAGGTTTAAGGATACATCAGACTTAGCCCTTGTTTGTAAAGTAACGTCAGGTTCATATAAGGAGCTAAGGGCATAGCTGTTAATCACCAGCCAAACACAATTATATCTGCTTCTGCAGTTGAAGTAAAGATAGACTTGTTGCATTCGTTCATAAATGTGCCTTTAGGAATGGAAATAATTGTTTCAAAAAGCACTGATATCACAAAGAGCTAATTCGTTTCAGTTGTTTCTAGGTGCAGTATTTTGACCATCAAAATTTTTTTACCAAAAAATTACAAAATGTTATAAAAATAAGATTACCAAGGTCAGTTGGGAATATTTGAATGTTACAGCCGAAGTTGCTTCAAGGCATGTTGTCATTGCCAAAGGGTGCATGACTAAGGGAATGGAAGAAATGAAGGAAGGGAGAGTGTAACTGTCTGTGTTGCGGTAGAACACTGCTAGGGGATGGGGTAGTGGGATGTTTTGTATTTTTCCAGTGAAGGTTAAATCTTACGAAAGGCGAGCTGTACTCCAGATCTCAAACTGAAGGAATGACAAAGGGGATAAAAGCAGCCAAAAAGAAAATCTGGAAACATGCAAAATTACTTTTAACTGATATGTCAATTTAAATAACTACTTCAGTGTGTTCAATGTAACTTCTCTGTGATTTGGTTTTGAAATTCAGATAAGAGGCAGTATAAAATTCAGCATTTAGTTGTTCTGTTCTTGGTGTAACTCTCCTGCTTTTTTCTAACTCCATGCTACAGTGCCTAGAGTAGATCTAGGGGTGAAATAGTTTTTCCCTCCATGAATCAGGATGAAAATTTGAAATCTTAAGTTCTGCAGAATGATAATCTAAAGAAAATGTTCAAATGAAGTCAGTGACCATTTCAGGGTTATAATTATGTCCATGCAAGCCTTACTGAAATCAGTGGCGGTACATCAGAGCATTATTTGGCTCTTTGGAATAGAAGAGGACTGTCTTTGGACACTGTTACAAGTCCATACATAAATGCTGCAGTTCCAATACAAACCAAGTAGACTTTGCCCATCTAGATAATGAAGCTAAGACAGACTTAACAGGGTAGTGTAAAATAACCCTGCCTGTTTAGAAGAGGCCTTTTGCTGCTGCTGCTTAGCTAGAAACAAGGACACAGTGTGTACTCATAAATAACAAGAAAACCTTCTGCAAGTAAAAACTTTCCAGCATGCTAGACAGCTCTGAGGTGCTGTCTCTGTGACAAACAAGCACAAAGAGGTTCTTAACTGCCTCTTCCTGCTTCAGTGTTATATGTGGGCTGCAAAAGTCTCTCAGAAGTATAGCCAGAGTCTGCAGGAAGTTGCAGACAGTGGCTGGATGTAGGGTAGCTGTTAGAAGGGTTGCTGAGCTGGCAGCTTTACTGTTGCACCCAGACTGTAGCTGAATTGGAACCACTTCTGTTTCCCAAGCTAAACTTTGTGAGCCCAAAGTGGATTTATTACAAAGCATAATTAAAGGCTTTTATAAGTCATGTTTTTCTGACGGGCATGAAAACCAGCACTTTTGTGTTTTGTACCACACCCCAAAATGTAAACGGGTGGAAACAGGCTGTTTTCCCTTTACCCACTTTTCTGAGTTTAAGACAGATTTTGGGAATGAGATGGAATTTCTACGATGTGCCTAGGATTTGCAGCTGGAGGAGCTCTGAATCAGCTTTCCTCTGCCTTGGAGTGTATGCTTCTGTATTTATGCCAGTGGTATTTATGCAGCCAGCTGCCCAATGACCAAGAATAAAGGAAGTTCTAAGTGTGTCTGAATTCTAGTGCTGTTGTGAGGCCTGATGTAAATTAGTGAAGTCTTCAGTGTACCATACTCAGTTCCAAGGCATTCATTGTTTGACTCTGGTTCCTCAGTTAACTCACTACTTGAAGAGGCTGGATATTGCATACTAGACTCTGTAGTGCCCACATACAAAAGAAAATTTGAAGTTCATATGCCAGAAACTTATGGCTCTTTCATTTTTCATGTTTACTAATACATGTGGGAAAAATTCAAGGCTGGTGTTCAAAGCCTTCTTGCTATTAATAGAGATTGAGCTTCTGAATTTCCTAGTCTGCTTTGAAAGAGCTCTTCAGTATATTTTGTTATATACCATATCAAACCATGCCTTCCTTATTCCTTCAAGGAAGCCGTTAATTTCAATGGCAGTAAGAATTGGAGTAGAGCAAGAAGGATATAATTCTTTAATCTATATCAATTGCATAACATAATATACATTAACTGTCTTGAGCTGTCATAAGATGCTTGTTTCGGGTATTCACTAGACAACCATATCTTGCTGTTTCCATTCCATTCTGATTTGAAAAGCTAGACTGTGCTCCAAGCACAGTCCTAAGCGAGAATTGCATCCCCCTCCCTCAGAAAGCCCCATGACTCAGACACATCTATCTGAGTCACAATTCCCTCCCTGCTTTCCTACTGTTCTTAGGACATAGCAATTTTCCTGCTGGTCTGTGGTAGCAGCAGATTATGACATCTACCACATAAACGCTGATTGACCTGTACTAGCTATTGAGAAAGAGATGGGCATGGTGATGGAAAAGAGACTTTTTTTTCATCTCTCAGCTGACACAGTCTGTCCCCACAAAATAGGGAGACCTTAACTCCATGGTTCTAAGGTGTAGGATCCTGTGTGAACTTATATAGGCCCAGTCTCTTTGTGCTGAAGTAGTTTGTGTTTTGGTGGATTTATGCTTAGAGAAACAAACTCTTTAGTCCTCTTTGGTGTCATCTTCCATATATGACTCTCCAACTGGAACCAGTATTCCTTGATGACTCCCATTGATTTGATGGGAGTTTTAAACATAGAGGAACAGTTGAGTTGAGTTTTTGCTACTTAGGCAGAATTGCTATTATTTTGATACCTGTGATGTGTTTTATTAGGTGTGGATCTATTGTAAGGAACACACATTATGCAAACTCTTGGGTCAGCAATAGCAAGTGTAGAATCCTGACTTAGGCATTCTTGATTTAAAATTGACATTGTTCTACACCAAAAGGCATTTCCAAAAGTAAGATTACAAAGTTGCAGCCACTTTCTGAGAGAGCACCTTTAACAAATCAAGAGAGAACTCAAATTCCAGAAAATTTCAGATCATAATAGATCTTAAGTTCAGCACAATCTTATTTGTACATTGATCTCTTCAAGGTTAACCTGCTTCATATTGACAAATCAAAATAAGATAAAAATACCTGCTATTTTATTTCCTATTTCCTGTAACAATAAAGATCCTGGAAAATTGCTCAAGGCTGAAGTCTCAGTTACAAAAATGCCGTATTTTCAAAGCAATAACTTGAGTTATTCTGTCTCGCCTTCCCCCTTTCCTCCTCCTCCAGAAACAGCGGTCTTCCAACTGCCTGATACTGTGTTAAATAAATGTCAGGGTCATCTATATGTCACTTCTTTGCTGTGTTACTTAGCTCCTTTGCATGCTCCTTGAGGTTGCTAGGGTTTGGCATTTGGATTTTACCAATGTGCTAATTAAAGAGGAATTTGAGCATCTCCAGCAGTCGTTCTTCTGATGGGTCTCATTGTTGCAACCATGATATGTAATCCTTACAAGATTTACCAGCTTTGTAGTCCATCTCTTTATCAGTCTGTGCACTAGATGTAATACCCTGAAAAATGTCCTTTTAAAAAAGTGCTAATGGACAGCATAAAACTTGTCAGTGGAAAATGATGAGATTTGGAAAGTGATGCTGTCACACAAAAGTTTGGTGTAGTCCGAAATATTGTACAGATTCTAGGGGGTAAGGGAAAAATTCAGCCCCACAGCCATGTTTGTAAGGTTCAGAAAAGAATAAAGGCTTTTTTAGATTTCTTTTCCTTTCCTCAAATTCTTTGGTCTTGGGTTTGGAAATCTTATCTATGGATTATGGGGGAAACGACATTTGTTCAGCTGAGAACTTAATCAAATGGATTGCTTACTAGTGTATTTTATATCATCATTTCTTTCTTTTTCTGTGTTCTCTGCGTTGTCCTTAAGTTCTTGAGAAATGAGGCATATGGAGTTCAGATCTCACATGCAGCTGAAAGTAGCACTGTAAAGCATGTCCTCATTCTTTGGACCATGGCTACGAAGATCTCAACACCAAACCACAGCGCGCATACGCACTTCTGTAGCCCTGTGAGTCACTATTCCTTTCCTACAATGGAATTCAGTAAATTTTATGACAAGAAGGGCGAAGAGATTCTTAAGGAATTTGAACCACAGACCATCAGGAGCTCATCTGTTCACCTGTAGCACAGAGTCTAGTACAAATCCTTCCCAATTCAACCCACTTGTGGGATTTGCAGAATAAATGCTTCACTCAGCATCAGATGTGAAATTTTAAGCAATTCCATGCAAAAATGTTTTTCGATTGTGCTAAGAAGCACATCTCCAGAATTACATGGTAACGAGCATTTTTTAGTTAACAAGAAGTGTTTACATCTCTGTCATTTTTAAAAGAGAAAGTATAAGAAAGATTATATATGGCCTAGCTTTTTTAATAAAAGTAGATCTATTGTTTCATTAATATACATAGTTAGGCCTCAGTTCTGTAAAGGCTTTTACGTTTGCTTCATTTTACTTGCAAGTGTCATCCTCTTGATTTCAAGGTGATTACTCACGTGAGTAAAGTTCAGTACGTCAGGTGCACAAATCTGAAAAGGTTTTCTAAATTTAATACTGAATTTATGAGAGACTGGATTTTGTTCAATAATGTTTTTTTAAGAAAAAGTCCTCAAACCAGGCTCCAGTCATTGTCAAAACTCCTATTGAATTTGTGTCTGTTTTCCACAATATCAAAATACCAAATACAATAACTTCAGGAGGAGCATTGATACTATAGATACCATATATACTGTACTATATGTACTGTACATATATACTATTAGTAGTAGATTGTTCATGAGGGTACATGTTAAATTTTCTTGGCAAGCAAGGTAGCCCAAGGGTTAAAAACATGTCTCTTAGAACATCTGCGTGCTTGTGTTCTTCAAGTTTTAGCATGCTATCTTTCAGGTTCATGCCACAGATTAAAGAGTTTTATTTTACCATCAAAGTTCTATGACTAGAATCTTTTGGAGTAGGAAACATGATCTGTTTTGCTGCCTGCTCTGAGGGATTTCTTCTTTTAAGGGGTCTGGAAATTAAAGTTCTTTGACATCCACTTTAAATTGGCACTTGCTATCCAGTAGATCAAAATAAAACTATAAATTTGATCCATGGAAATCAAGATTAGTTTTAATGTTCACTGTCCTAATGCAAATTAGATTTGTCTTCCTGTCTACATAGTGACAGCTTCAGAGGTATTACTGATGTGTATGTTGACAACCTACAAACTGTAACAAGATTTGGCTAATCTAGACACTAGAGAGTGTTTATTTAATGCCTGTCAGTTCATACAGATAGCGAAACTCCTATGCATTAGTAGTATAATTTCCCTTCTGTTTCACTAGGTGAAACTATAAGATTCTTGTTTTTATGACAAAACTTATCCCGGAAGTGAGAAAAATACAATGCATGTTGATATATCTGATAAGTTATTTGTCAGTTAATAGCTTTGTTACTTCTTAAATTTTAAATGTAGTCAGAAGCAAGATTTTCAGACTGATATTGCAACTTCTTTGTACAAGAAAGGGTAGTCATAAGCTTAAGGGTCTGGATTATGAATTGAAAAATAGCTTAAATTTCCATACACAAGCTGTGGAGATCTCGGCAAATTATTTTACCTGTCTGTATCTTCAGATGCTGTTCATCCATGTAATCTACCTTCAGTTCTTCATCTGCAGCCTAGCTGTCCGGCTTGCAGATAAATGGAATTGCAGGTACCAAGATGCTCAAACCAGCTCTGTGAACAGCTTCAGGCCTGGAAGCGTGTAGTAGCTCAGACTGTGTGCGATACAAATGCAGACAGACTGTTTCTCTTGTCAGTTCACATCTGCACTCAGGCAGGGCTGAGGCCAAGCTGATAAACCTGACAGGATGTTAAGCCAGTTGAGGGGTGCTTGTGCCACGTTCCTGGAACCAGTGGCTTTGGGAAGGCTGGTGCAGAGGCATCGGAGCTGGCTTTGTGCCCTGGGGTGGGGGCATAGAGCACAGATACCCCTGCTGGTCTTTCAAGGGCTAACTGGAGTCTGAAAGCAGGATTGTCCTGCTACTTCCATTATCATAACCACCTATCGCTCTGAATATGGAAAGTATATTTGATTTAGATTGCAGACTCTTCTGAAGAGGGACTTACTGTATATTCTGCCAGTGTATAATAATACAGTAATGTAACAGGTCTCCAGATGTGCAGTGGGACACTGTGATACTGTAATACTACTAGTATTTTAGAAAGACATTTTTCATATATTTGCACTACAGTTCTAATTATGAAAATAATTATAATAACAGAATTCCTTGAGGGTAAACAAGTAAAACAGGATTTGTCTTGTTAATAAGGAGTGGAGAGGAAAAAAAAAAAAAAAAAAACAAGAACAGACAGAAGAAAATACTGTGTGGTAAAAACTTTAGCAACATGTTTGCTGTGAAAAAGTGTGCTTGGAAAAGTATTTTTTTGAAAACCGAGCATATAAATATCACATTTGTGATGCAGAGAGATATGTAAGTTGGCGCAGGACATTTTGACATATGAATATGTTGTGTGCTGACACCAAAAAGACTATTTACTGATCCAGATCTCAGACTCTTTTAGAAAATGTGCAATTAAAAAGGGTGTGGGGGGGTGGAATTGTTTGAGCAGAATCGCTATTACTCAGGCTGCTAACCTACTTTTGAAAGGTGGACTAATTTACTGTTGTACCATGGCCATCAGCTCATTAATTAAGCTAGAAATAACTATAAAAACTTCAAAAAAGTTAGAACTGCTGTTAGACCTGCTTCCCTGCCACCATGAGCTGAGAGGAAACAACTCTTTATAGCAAACACAGCAAACAAACAGCCTCGTGAGCCGTCATGGGGCAGTATGCGAGATACGTCAGTACCATGCCATTGGGGAAGGCCGCCGAGGGCGCACAGGGTTGGCAGTATCTCTGTTTTGGACTATACACACTATAATCATTACTTTTTGCTGTAAATTGTCCCCCAGTGCACCTAACCCACAAATATTTAGATATCACTATCCCTTCCTGAGAATTGTCTTTGCTGTTATGAAGCAGAATAATAAAGGTTTAATATGACAAAATAATTTTGCCTTGGAGACTGCATGCATTCTGTTAAGCGGAGATCTCTCTCTGAATCAGATATAAGTTTTTTCTAGTATATGAGCTTGATTTTAATGAGAGTGCATTGGTGTAACTTTGATGAAGTCGGTGGAGCTCAGCCAGTTTGCATCAGCTAAGCATTTGGCTCTGTATGCTAGTAATAGGCATTGAATTGAATGCTGATATATTTGAACTGCGAGACGGCTACCTGCTTACCTAAGGGGCTTGTAAGGATAGGTTTTATGCTACAGGCTGGAGAGGAGAGAGTCCCTATTTTTTATAGAAGTAGTGAAAGAAATATTAAGCTATATCAAATATTAAGTTTTGACATAGAGAAATTCAGGGAAGAGGAAGGCAAGTAGGCAGCCCATTGGTTGGTGTGGGTAAATGGCTGGCTAAGTGGAAAATTGTGTGCCAGTCTGTTAGCAAAGATGATAAATTAAGTGTAGGAAAATTTAAGAGTAAGTATTGCTTCTGGTAAATGAGTGGTTCTTTTGGTGCAGTTGAATAGCCTCTCCTAAAAACAGTCCCTATCATTCCATATTTCATTAATGAAATACAAATTCTGTTGATAAAATTCTATATGGAAAAATCTAATGCCAGGAGGACATAGAGAATGATGTAAGAGGTCTTCCCCAGGTTTATTTTTAACTTAAGGCGAAAACACAGGTTTGAGTTTGTGTGTTGATATAAGTGGGCGTGTATTATCTTCAGACAGGTCGAGTGACATTTGTAAAGGGTGCAAGTCCGAACTGGATGTCTCAATCAAGTAAAATATAGCTAGGCATGTGGTGGCATGTATGATGCTCAGCCTGATGAGTAAAAGGGGAGAGTGCTTCTCAAAGCAAAACCAACAGGTATATCTGTATTCTGAAGGCAGCCAGTAGGGTGTGAAACGGAAAGGATAGACACATATGGATGTTTCTGAATATGTCCCATTCAAGTAACAGTTCAGAAAATTAAAAGCATGGATGCTCCAGGTCATGAGAAAGTATATGTTCAGTGAAGTGCATGTACAATTTTATTATTTTATTTTTAAAATCTTGGAATATAAGTTTTTTTTACTGTTCTCAAGAGTCTCTAAAATTTAGAAAAATTTAGGATAAAACAAATATCCAAAAGGTTCCCTCCTTCCCTTCATCTCTCAAAAAGGAATCTGTGTGCCCATACAGCTGTTGGATACTCTCTGACCTAATCCTTAGACCTAGATTTATTTGGGAAGATCTTGGTGTCAATGCAGACACTGCAGTGCTCATTTCTTAGGACTGTTGGAGCTCTTTCAAGGTCACAGATGCTTCATCCTAACAGTACAGAACATCAAACCCTCCTTTCCTATCTCTTGCTGTAGTTGTGAGAGGAGGGTCCTAGGAATGCAGGTTTACCTGCAGGTTTTCTGAGACTGCCTTTTGCTGCTGAAGTTGAAATAGACATTAGAACAGCATTTCTGTTTCTAATCCCATGGAAAAGAAAGACTATGAGAGTCAACACTGAAACAAGAGTTAGAAAAATACAAGTCTTCTGCATTGCTGTAGTTCAGCTTTCCTTGACGATGGAGAGGATAAAGCAGGTAGGTAATCCAAATAATTCACTGTTGACTGCAATCTACTACCTCAAAGCTTTTCTCCCACCTTATGAATAAAAACCAAACAAAGTTCCCATGTATCTCTGTCTGCTTTATTTTGTACAGTGTCCCAGTCATTATAGTCTGGGCTTCAAGGAGCTCCATACTTTTAGAGTTCAGACTCTGCTTAGGATAGAGGTTCTTGTTTCTATTTGTTAGGTTCAAGTAATACACTATATTCTTTCTTTAAGCTGATATGACTGAATGACTTTATTGGCTAGAAGTTAGCATCATAATGTGCATAACCCTATGGAGCTCTGATTGTAATTTCTAACTGGTCCCCATCAGTAAAATAGCAAAAATGCAGGTCATCAGTTCTCCTTTAGTTCTTCTAATAGCCATTACATTTAGGTAAGTGGTGTAAACATTCTCTGTATAACCCTGTAGTTTTATCCATTTAACAAGCACTTGGTTCACCTTAGGTTTGCAAATGCTTTGTTTGCTTCATATTCTTCCAGTGTTCAAAATTAACAGGATGTAAACCAAGCAGCATAAGAGGAGAGCCAAGATCACAGAATAAAATATAGAAATGTTTTAATGAAATAATTCAAATCCTGGGATGAAATCCTTAAAAAGAAAAACAAAAAACAAAAAAATACTCAGCCCCCAACTCCCTCCCCAAACCAAACAGCAGTACTTTGTCCGTCTGTGCCTCATTCCTCTCTTCCACATACTATGGGATTTGTGTGCTTCACTGAAGTCAAATTCAATTGCTGAATGTACGTAAAGATTAAATAGCAACAGATTTGTGTAAAATTCATTGTTGTAACTGAACTTGGAGCTCCTGGACAGATCAGTCATTTGTCCTCCTCATGCCAGTAGCACCTCGAAATTCTTCCAGTTCTCCGGAACTGTATTTCTTATCTTGAAGGATGTATGAGGCCCACTCCTCTCCCAATTTTTTTTGCAGGAATAGAGATAATGAAAGGGTATTTTCATCTGAGAGTTTCTCTCACTGGGGAGTGAGAGAGGCTGCAACCCTACCAGCTTAACTCTATTAATAAATTATACAAGAAGGATATAGAAAACTATTTCAATAACTGATGAGGAAACAAAAACACTGGGAGTTATTTCTAGTTACTCCACGGAAAAGTTCAGAGCACCTTTTGTTTGTTTTGCAATCTGTACATAGTTATTGTCATACACTTTATAATTGGACAGACTGAGGTGGATATGTGATTTCTGTGAAATTCCACAGCAGATTCGTAGCAGAGACCTTGACTCGATCTCGTGTCAGCCGTTGGCTGAGGCCCTGCAGTAGTTCAGAGGGCAGCACATGGAGCCCCCGACAAGCAGTGTCCAGTGATGCACAGCATTCTGCAGCAAGAAATTTGTATTTCCATACCTTGACACAGCGCCAGTGTTCTTCAGGAAAGTAGCCAGCATCTATACTTATATCATTGCAAGGATTAGAAAAAGGGTGAAGAGTAAACTGTAAAAATAGAAATAGTAACTGATTTGTGATTAAAAAATATATATATAATTGCTCATACTACAAAATCCATAGCTTGAGAAAGTGCCATTTGTTAAGATGGTAATGGGACAGGTACAATTGCAGCTTCATGCCAAATGACATTAATGGGCAGTTTCTGAAGTGTAGCAGTTACTGTTAACTTTCCGTTATAGATTTTTGTACCTTTTAACTTCTTGCACTCTGCTCTGGCTGTAATTTAAGGACTATTAATTGTGATAATTAGTTACAATTTTTTTGTGTGTTCAGGAAATGGAATACACGAAGTTAGAAATAGACTAATTTTTTATATTTTGTATGTTCTGATAGGCTTAATTTTCTAAAATATAGCTTTCCAGGCGTTGTTTTCTTGAAACCCTTTCTTTTCTGGATGGGCAATTTCAGGGGTTATCACCTTTTCTTTCCTTGTTATCCTCTAAGTGGTACTTTCTTTGCCGTGGGCAGTGAAACAACTATGCTCTGCTCTACTTGTCATGTCCCATTTGCTGCCACCCAAATCAAAAGCAAGTGGTTTGGCACATCTCTGAGACAACTTTTTCTTTTTTTTTTAAACAACCTTCCAAGGACATAACTAGACACAGTGCCATTCCCAGGAACCAGGCTGCCTTTCAAAGCCCATTTGCTTTATTTTATGTGCTGCTTCCTGTTCTTTTCACATTTTGCTCTCTTTTGTCTTTTAAGCCTGAACTGGAGAGATTCTCAGGGACAGATTATAACTTTCCTCCCAGGTGAGATCAAAGAGGGTCTGTTAGAGGCCTGGTTGTCTCTATTTCACTTAAAAAAGAAAAAAATAAAAAGGCAAACTTTACAACATCTGTTACAGCCAGCACAGATGTACATAGATTGTAGTACGCTAGAGGACTTAAGATAACTTTCCAAAGCTGTTTTCAACACCTTTCTTTCCCTGCCCTTGATAGTTTATTTTAAGGGATCTAAATGCAGAATATGAGTATGTGGATTATGGCATAAGAATCAGTGGGGTAGGCTCTTGAATTTCTCATTTCCAGCTGTTGTGTTCCTGTTGAGATACAGAAGTACACGAGCAGACTGAGATCTGATTCATCATAAAATACACAATGTGACGTAAATTTTAAAAAATGGTCACTGATTTTGGAAATTCCACTGTTAAACCCAGAATGATAGCTCAGAATCTCATACATAAAAACATTATCTGGGAAAATACATCTTTATAACCATTTTCATGAAAGTTTTGTCTCTTTTTCCCCTTTAAATCACTTTTTGTTTAAAATTTTAAATATTTTCAGTGTCTAGGTCATCTCTTTTAATTAGGAATAGGTAATAGACCTCAATACAAAATTGATCTATTTTTTCTATTTATCATTTTTCACATTTTCCCACTGGCATTTTCCTTTTTTCCTTCCTGTTCTCTCAACATTCTGGTTTTGTCTCATTTATTTTGGTTCCACATGGAATAATTTCCTTCTCAGCAGCCAGCTCTGACCCACAGTCACACAAATGTCCCATACCAATATGGCCGAGTTAGCAGTTTCCATTTCCAGAGTAATCAGAAACATGCAGTTGTTTATGCTGAAATAGGCTTGTGCTTACCAATAGTGAGATGATAAGACAATTTACCTTCCTACTCATAAAGCTTCCACTGAAGTGGCAGAGGTGTTGGAAAAGCTTGAATTACGTCTGTTTTAAGGCCATAGTTCCCTCTATTTAGATATATATTCTACAAACAAATGGATACCTGTCTCTTGATGTGACCACCTGTGTCACATTCCTAAAAGTAGATTTTCTGGCTGAAATGGATTTGGCTACATACTGCCTTGCATAAGCACAAATTGTCTCAGCTGGTGTAATTTAACCCAGCTAAAGTTCTCTGCTGCCTTATGCACAGTAGGAGTGTAAAATGAGAAAATATGCTGAACCAATACCCCAGATGACTTACAGTCTGTCACTGAACAAGTGAATGCAATTTATGACGGTTACACCAGTAGATTAAAGGGAGGGGAAAATACGGTCATTAGATATGTAGATCACTGCAGAATGTATAGATTATTTTTGTAAAGGAAAGGCAAGGGGAGATGGTGAAGCTCTGACCTTGTTGCCAGTATGAGAATTAGCATGAGAGAAGGCATGGAGACTGACCTGAGAAGAGGTTAAGGGAACCTCCAGGAGGGAAGGTGAGGAGTGAGAAGGCCCTCACCTACATAGAGGCTTGAACAAGTATTTGATTTTAGTGCAGAAAAAAAATGGAATTGAGTGAACAGATTAGAGAAGGCAGGGAAGACACAATCTGAGCAGAAGGAGCTCAAGAAAGCAAGAAGTCTTTAGGTGGCTTGAGTTGAGGACGGCAGAGGAGATGGCTACCCTACCGTATTTATTCCTTCCCTGTCAGTAGAGGTCATGTGTGTGTATGGATAGCATTTATCATTTCTCTTAGAGTTTTTTCAAACCATCCTAGTAGCATTTGTGTGACTTCCACCTAAGATCAATAGCAAAATACACACATAATCTATATAACAAAAATAAGATCAGTAACAAAAACAAATTCTTGCTGGACTTTGTAGAATCTCAGGAATGTCTTCTTCTGAAAGGTGAAAACTCTGCTGGGCATAGGAGTTTGTTTTAGATTTTTTTTCTGTTGTTACTCATTAGGAGTGCAGCACTAAAGCGAGTGTTTGGTGAGTGAACCTGTGGATATTTTTTCTCCCATGTGTGCTACTTCATCTGAGAAATTTGTCATTTTCGTTAGGCATTTTGCTTGGTTATCCACTTCCAGGAGGCCAAGATCTAGATGGGGCCAAAGTAAGTTACAGAAATTGTAAAGAAATTCTTCTAATGCTGAAAGAAGTTGTTGTAGGCAGCTGAGAGGTGTGGTTGTGGTGATAATTCTGGGGTGAACTGTATTACCTATGAAAATCTTTCTGTCATGCTGGAGATTTTCTCTAGGGTGGCAGACTTCACAGTCACAGTTCTCTCAATACACAGTTCTCTTGGTACAGCTATGATATAGACAGGATATTGGTATTTTTCCACTACATTACCAAAATTTTTGTGACAAAACTGCAAATTTTAGCTTTGAGGCTTGCAGATGATGCTTTAAAATAAAATGGACTGTGTGAGTTCCTAGCTCCCATTTATTCCCCCCCCCCCCAGGTATGGACTCCTACAATTCTTCATTTGAGACTTCTTCAGCACATTGTACCTCAAATTGCACTAGACAGTTACTTCAAAGTTTTCTTTGGTGCATTACACTGCATTTGTTTGTTTGTTTGTTCTACAGCCAAATGCAAAAACCTTCTCCAGCTGAGACGAGTTTAACTGAGAATCATCCTCCTGAACCTGCTTTTGAGATTCCGGAATCGTGCACTGCTATACATGGTGAACGAGAGGTGAGACAGCACAAAAGATTTTTACAGGCTATTTTTGCTAGGCATCTAACAAAAACTGGATATTATTTTACTCAATATTGAGTTATCTTACCAGTTTATTCTGTCAAGCTCAAATGGCAAAGGGTTATGCCATGCATGGTATGAGCAGCCTCAGTTGCAGTATCTACCTTGATGTGCCCCAAAGCTTCCCTGTAGAATACCTGTAGTAACTACTTGAATACATTTCTGGCTAATCTGCTAGTGAGTTGGGCAGGGATCACCATCATAGAAGTTCTGGGAGAGAATATAGAAATGCTAGTTTTATTTGTTTTCTTGATGAAGCTGAAGGAATATAAATGACCAAACGCTCTGTTTCTGAATTTCTCTGAATTCTTTTGCACATAATTTCTCTGAATTCTTACTCATATAAAATCAATAGAATTAACTCTGTATATACTTGAGAAGATAATTTGGCTTCACAACTTCTTATACATACCTATAGATCTTCTCCCTCGATATTAGCACATGGGATTGTTTTAACTATCTTATGCAGTACACCTTATGTTAGGTCTCCGTTTGGCTGGTTGTTCATTGAGCTGATGGTTCATGGAGAAGAAATCCTTGGAAAGCCTAGGATTTCTGAGTGAGAAGTCTCACAGTAGCCAGAAGAGACCAACTATTACCTGTGTCCTGCTGGCACAATTCCACTTAACGTGAGCAGAATTGTTAAAGCACAGAAAGACATTTTAGTTCAGTCCCCTTGGGACTAGGTGCCACATTGGGACTAATCTAGTTAACATGTCAGCTTATGCAGCCAATAGCAAACATGGGAATAATGGAGCCAGTGATACTATTTGCCTTTGATTTTTCAGCCCGTGAGATCAGGTACTCAGTTACAACTGGACTGACCAGAGAGTAGCTTTTGGCACAAGTCCAGACTTGAAAGGGCTCACTCATACACTGTCCCCTGAAAACGTGTGTTATTGTAGCAACTATTTTTAATAAAATGAAAATTCATCTTTGTGCAGTATCTTGGTTGTTATGGTCAGAATAAAGGAAATCTCTATGAGCATTTAAGTAATGGAAAGGCAACTATCAAAAGAAGCTCAATATGAAAGGAGCTGTGATTTCAGTTGCCATTGATACTCATTACTAAACTAGTGATAAACTCATCTGTTCAGGAAACAAATGTCAATGTACTTTTGTAATTTAAATGAGAACTTGTAATATGGAAAATATGCTTCCCATTCAGATCCTTGAAGGTTGGCTTTGAAATGGGAGTCCCCTGTGATGTCTGTTTCATTTTCTTTTATTGTTGAAGTGTTGTGTCACTGATGACATTTATGCTGAATGCTGCCCAATTATAACATTGAACATCTGCACAGGGATATTACATCTTCCCAGGGGGATTATGGGAAACAAGCACAATGGTAAACAAAAGAGTAACTGAAATTATTTGTAGGAAATTTAGTCACTTTGTTGGCTGCCAAAGGTTGAGGCTTATTAACAAAACATTTTTGCCTTTTTAGACAGATCAAACATTAAGAGAAAGAAAACTTTTATAATAAATAGGAGAAAAAAAGTTGTGGTTTGTACTCTACTTCTAAAAATAATTCTAATGGGTGAGTGGGTGTTGGGGGGCAAAATTGCTTTAAGATTTAAAATATGTGTTTGTAATATCCTTAACTACCATCATAATGAGCAATGTTTAATTTAGTCTTTCTGTGCAGTAAGTGAAAATCTACTAAAATGTCCAGGATCACATAAGATAATATGTAGATATGAATGTCGTGTATTCAGTCTAAAGTTAAACCATATCACATTGGTGCCAAGGTTCTGGATATTTAACAATTCAGATGATGTTTTAATTCCACTTACGGCTTTCGTGGTCAGACACTGAAATGAATATGCACAAAATTCCCATCCAAGTTGGTGGGAATCTAATGTGTGCCAATTTTGCAGGCTCGGGGCCATAACCACAGGCAGACTATCTGCAGTACAACTTTCACCAGAATCCCTTGTATCTAGACCTTTGCAGGGGAGTAGCTGAGGAAACAGGTGGTCTCTCTCTCTCTCCCCACTGCTATTTGGCCTTGGGGAAAAAGTACAGAGTGAAGACAAGAATATAGTCCAGCCAGTCCATGCTGCAGGGCCCTTTGAATATTCTGAATCACTTTTACTGCTGTGGCTGGGTTTCATCTGTCTGGTGTTGACTGGCTGTTTGTGCTATCCCCATCCCATCTCTTCTTTGCTTCTTTTGTCACTTCAGCTTAGGACAACTCTCTTATCCTCCGTCTGCTCTGTCCCTTTCCTCTCTTTACCTGTGTCTTTCCTTTTAGCTTATACCCTGTAAATTGACCACATCAGAAAACCCTGAAGACCTGACTTGATATCTGCTGCATCACAGTGTTATACACTTAAATGGTATATGTTTTTTCATAATCTTTGTCTCATGTCATCTATGTAGACTATAAGGTTTGCAGAACAAGAGCTGTCTGCTACTGCTTAGGGCAGTGGGATTGATTCTTGTTTGGTTGTGTGGGGCTACCTTAATAAACCTAAATCATAATTATCTACAGTAATAGACTGATCCGATTCACATTTTTCTTTATCTTTGCTGGATTATACGATAGCTTGCACCCACCCTGGCAGTATTTCAAATTTTTATTAATCTGATTTATTTCTTTAAGTGACAGCTGAGGTGATCTGCAACTGTTGTCCAAAATGCTACAATCTGAAGTGCTACTGTAATGTTTAGGACTGTTATTGTGGAACAGTATCCTATAATTCTTATTTATTAATTTTATGAGTGATATAGCTGATAAAGTGGGTGGGAGGAATTCTATCACAGTGGAAGTATTCTAGTTTTTCTTACTGGATACATATTAGATGTCTGTATTTTATTTTATCTCAACAATATATCTGTCTGCAGTTCCCCCTCCGTCCCTGCCCCAAAATAAATAGTCCTGCTGTTGAAATGAGAGAAGGTATCTTTCTCTGTCTTCAAAATAGAACCAAAAATACCTGCTTGACCTGTGGGTTTTAAGACAGCTTGCAGTTGTGGTTAACATGAGCCCCCCTGCCGAGATCAAAGCCTGGCCCCATCCTGCTTGAAACACCACTGTCAGTACCTTGTTGTTAGGCAAAAAGTAGCAGAGTGTTCCCTTCTGCTGTGGAAAAGCAATGTTTATTTGATCTTGGGCCTCTTCTGAATAATTTTGCTAAATCTAATTGCTCTTGATGTTTTACCCAGTACATCATGGGCTTTTTCAGAAGCATCTCTTTATGCAGTGGGTGAAACATCAGAATACAGTAAGGACCACTTCAAATATTTCTCATGAAGGCAAAGAACTCTACATAGATTACTGCAGATCAATCTGTATAAACCCTGCATAAACCTTGAAGCTCTTTTAAGTTAAAATGTACTTTAAAAACCCCTTATGTTATGAAAGGTGAAATATTCTGTGACTATTAAGAGAGTTATCATGTGAAAATGGGTGGAGAGCTCTGTTTAATTCAAAGTTTCTGTCAATTTCTGATGAAACAAAATACATGATGAAATCCTTTCCAGTAGATTTATTACAATACACTAAGGTTTTTTGTTACAGAAATAAAAATTTTCCGTAGGTTAAATGTTTGCCAACCCTGTACCTAAATGAGCTATGATTCTAACATGAATGATGCTGTTGCTGCTATGTATTGTTTGCATGAAACCAAAAAAAGCTTGACATTTATGGATAATCATTGTCAAGGACTCTGCAATGGACTGTGACGTTTGGCTGCCACTCAGATTTCTGCTGGCATGCAAATGACTTGCCTGCCTTTTTACATGTATGTAAGAAGTTTCAGGATCAAAGCACAAATGAAAATGACAGCCTACAGTTGTTTTTCAAGTCGAAATCTCTCCTGAAAACAGGAAATCTGTGTGAACATTGCTGGTGGAATATCACACTGACTTCTCATAACATTGGGTGATAAGCAAGGGTTATTTGTAGTATCTCCCTTAACTGTGAGATTGAGGTTTAGGACTGGTGTTGGGAGGACTGGGTGTGGGTCCTCTTCCAAGGTTCATTGATGGATGACATAATCTGTGTATCTTAGGTCATACAATTATTTAAAATCTTTTCTTTGTGACACTTAGAGATTTCTGTTCATTTTATGTGTATACACTTGGGTGTGTGCTTGAATCAAGTATGAAATCCCAGTTCCAGTGAAAGCGTTTCAATTCAGGGATGCTTTAGACATATGCAGAACACAAAGTGGCAGGTGGCAGATCATCTCCCATGGGCTAGAGGAGATGGAGCCCAGCTGCCAAGCACCATTTGTGGCCTCCTTCCTATTAGTTCTGCTGCAACTAAAGCAGCAGTTGAAGTTAGGCATATAGAGGAGCTGAAAATGTTTGGGGAGGAGCGTGATAGGAAGGCCATCTCTGCAGCAGCAATAGCAGTTGCCAGCCCCATCTTTTAGCAGCTATGGGAGTAACATAACCTTCTGGTTAGGGCTTTTGGTTCTGCCCTACTCTTTCTCCCCAGCTTGAGACAAAAGCAGGCTCATCCCTTTCCTTTCTCTTTCCTTCCCAGGAAGGCATTAGATGGCAATAACTAGAGATATGGAAGGATAAGCGGAGGCTGCTATGAGGTCAGCTTCAGTTATCTCTCCATTCCCTATGGAAAGCCACTTGAAATGCACTGGGCTCTTAGGCCTTCTTACTCAGCATTACCAAAATTCCACTTATTCTTCCCATCTCTGGCTCTCTGTTTTCTCCCTCTCCTGTTCTCTCACTTTCCTTCATAGAGCTGCCTGCTATTCCCTCTTTCTCCAGTCCTCAGAACTGCAGAAACCTGACAAACCTTCCCAGCTTTCCTTCTCTTCTATAGACCTTTCTACTGTAACTGAACGTTGCTGTATATAATGTGATGGTCTTTATCCCTGGACTGCAAAATTCTGTTTTGCTCACTTAAAAGCCTCAGATCAGCCTCTGTCTAGGTATGCTGTTGGCTGTGTGTAGGGAGAACCACTTACCTGGAGCTGAGTAGGATACCTGCAGCTGATAGACTAGACAGACCTTTATTTGGAAGCAACATAGCTGTTTGCATTTTGTGCTCTGTTCTTAGGACTCAGCAGAAGTAGATCTGTTGCTGCTTTATGACACAGGGGAAAAAGAAAACAACTCCCTGCACTAAGCTTATCTACTTAATGAGTAAAGAGATTCAGATCAATAAAAGAAAATAGCAGCAGTTCTAGCGTAATTCCCTAGAGCTCGATGCATCTTTGCTCAGCTCTTTGTACACTAGTTTGTTTCTGTACAGTTCAAGAGGAGCTTTTCAACTTGTGCCGTGGACACTGGACCACGTTCTGAAGAGCGTGTTTGCAAAGGCTAATTTTTGGCTTGGAAGAGTGGTATTCCTCTACTCCTACTATAATCAGCGGAGGACGATAGGCTGCTCTAGCCCATGATTCAGAACAGTAGCTTCTTAGGCTAAAGTTCACTATTCTGAATCCTCCCTCTCCACTGCTCAATGCACAAGCTTTGGACTTAGCCTCTACACGGGAATGAATTTTGTTCTAAGCAAATGAAGTGATCTGTGCTGGGACACACTTGTGCATTTCACCTTCCCTTCTTATTTGATGGGAGATTTATAAAGACAGAGCTCCTCTACTCATCATCCTTGGCATTTATCTCTACATTAGATAGAATTTGTGATTAAATCATGACTCTGATATATTAAACCAAAGTTCAGTGTGAAAAAAAGCTTTATCTGGTGTTATGATGGATTGCTTTATTTCTAGTTTTTTCAAAGCTCCTCCCAAAAAAATTTTAGTTTAAAGATTTTAAATTCAAAACATTTATTAATAATGTAAAGGGCTGCCTGTCACTCAAAAGCTGTAAAGAAACTCTGAAATCAAAGTGCAATAGTTTCTTCGTCAAAGCATAGAAAAAACATAACTTTGGTACAAGCTTTGGTGGTACTTTGCGTTGTTTAATTCCACTTAAAAATAAATGCAGATGTTAGTCAGTCCTCAACATACAAGTTTGCGGTCAGTCTCACTTTGTCATTACTAACCAGGATTGTACAAATTATTACGTTTTAAAACTTCTGGATTCTAATTCTAGCTTTGCTGTTGATTTGCATATGATGTTCAACAAACCACTTACATCAAGCTTTTAAAAAAGGTCTTCTAGGTTTCAATGTCTTAAATTTTGGGGTATCTGGGGAGAAATATCTTTGGAGTCACTAAACTCATAGCTTCATTAGAGTTCCTAAAGGCTGTGAGCATTTCGCTGTTTTTGAAATTGATGCTTTATTTTCGGCTGCCAAAATCACCATAGCCGCTTTTGAAATATACCTCTTTTTATCTGTATGTAAAATGGACATCTTGTCCAAGCAGTAGTGAAACATATCTAACTTAATATTTATTAAGTTGTTTGAGAATCTTTGAGCAAGGCGAGTGTACAGCGTACCTCTCACTAGTACTCTTACTGATAACTAGCTTCCCCTGGGAGTTATTAAGACGGTTACCAAGAACACTTGTTAGTATCAGATTACAAGAAAACAATATACAGGCAATCTCAAAAAGAGGGTGCCTGACAAAATGTTTTCCCATGGTGGAAATGAGCATCAAATTACATTTCACTACTATTTGTTTGCTTTGGAAAAGGGGCTAGGGATTTTCACCTTGTCCTTAGGGCAGCGATTTGCTCACCTTACACTTTCTAGTACTGAAAACATTTGTTCAGATTACTGTGTTTTCATTTGATTTGTTCTGTTGTTTACATAGAAGTTGCTTTTCAGTAAAATCCGATATAATTATTGACACAATTTGTTCTGCTCTATTGATTATATCAAACTGGCTGGAATGTACAGTAGGAAATTGATTCTCTTAGTTGCTTTAGGTCACTAAAACTCCTGTTCAAAGTCAGTCAAATCAATAGCAATATGAAGGCCTTTAAACAGATGCCTCAGTGTGATTACAGAACCTCAGAACATGGTATTTGGAAAAGGAGCTAAGTGTACTTAACTGGCTCAAAGCTTCTCAGCAAAATAAATACAATTATTTTTTGTGGCAGCAGTAAAATACGTTGTAGGGGACATAAGAAATGGGGTCTGCGAGGGGGGAGGCAAGAAAGCTAAAAAGGGTCAGTAGAGTCTGCGAGAACTGTGGGGGTACAGATGATCCCCAGGAGTAACTTAGTTGGGAGGAAGGAACCTCCAGGGATCAGATAGGTTTGAGAAAAGATTTTTGTGGGAGGAATCAGGCAGATTTGGGAGACATCCAGGAATTTGCAGGAGTTTGAACAGAGAGAGATCAGTGGAACTTTTCAGACACAGGCAAGGTGTATTGTTGCTCGCTTTGAATGCCATAGGCAAGCCCTGTGAGACAGCCTTCAGCAACGGTAACCCTGGCAGTCGGTGATCTAGTAAAGGCAGGGGAGACTTCCTTTCCCAACAAGGAAGAGACTCTGAGAGCTGGAGCGCTGGTCAAAGCTCTTCTGTTGGTTTGATGTTACACGTGAAAGGTTACACTGCTGTCCTCTGAGTCACTAAGAGTCTGAAAATGTCACTAAACACAGAAAACTGCAAAAGTTGACTCCTAAAATCATAATGGCTCTATATGTTTGAAGACCAATTTCCAAACAATTAAATGAAGTCTTTTGACAGTGTATATTGAAAATATAGTCTCTTTTTTAGAGGGATTCTTGAATTATAAGTTACATTTTTTAATTAATTCTACAGTGGCATCTTCCTTGCTGTTGTCACTATGGTTTGTGTCTTTTTCCCTTCCCTATTCCCTGGAATGCTCTGGCTGGAATCCGCAGTTATAAATAGTTTGTACTCTTCTGCTGTGTGTTTCAAATATTTCTTATCCAAGTAGAAACACTTGATCTTAGATGATGTCATGGGAGTTTGGGGAGATTACTTTAAATAGCTTTGTTCTGAGGATTTGATTATAGAAGATTGTTGAGATAAACCAAAACAACAACAACAAAACAAACATAAACCAAAACTGGCCAAACCCCCCAAACCTACGAATATACAGCGTTTTACTATATTGTATAAATATTCAGAATTTGAGATTAGATCTTGTTCAATCTTAGCTTCCTGCACTTTTTTTTTTCAGAATATCTTTTTTACAGAAATTTCAGGGCAAATTCTTAGTCCTCTACAAAAGCTGGGCAGTGGAGAGGGTTCTCCTGGCCTTTCACAGTCACACAGCCACTTCACTCTGAAGCCATGGGAATACAGAACTGGCATTTTACGCTTATAATCACATTTGAAAAATACTTAAAACTTTCAAGTGTTTTGCACAATCGTTTTTACTATTAACCAATTTTTATTTCCTGTGAAAAGTATTTGATTTGTGTTGCAAACAAACCTGGGTAGAAGGCATTAGAACTAGAACTGTTACTACAGGCTATTTTTGTTGCATTGTTTTAGAAGATTGATTCTGCTATCTTAAAGTTAACACTGTAGATAAGAAAAGGGACCTGACTCTCTCTTCCCATTAATATCCTGATGCTTACGCAGGATTTGCCAGCTAAAGATTTTAAGTTCTATTCATTTTGTAATACAGATACCATTTTTCCACTACTGATGTAAGAAATATTTCACTAGAAAATGTATTTTAATGCTTCTGTTAATTGATTAATTCTTAATACAAAGAGGATTGTTAGTAATGAAAAAAGCGTGTGTTCTTTTTGTTGTAAATAAATCATTGACATTTCCTCTAGAAACTGAACTTATGAGTTTGGACTTATGAACAAGTTATCTCCTATTGGTGGGTCTGTGGCAACTGTGTAGCTTTCAGCAAATATAAGGAAGTTTAAATTAATTTGTTTAGCACTTCATCATGACGGGGAGAGAGGATGCACAGAACCAGAAGGCACAGACGTTACTGAGAAAGGCTGTTGCAAACCCAGAAGCCTTACAGATGCTCCTGAGCCCCAGGGTCTGGCGCAAAGGCGTTCCAGCCATGTCCCAGCTCCGTGGGCACACCGCAGGGTTAGGGTGCTTACCGTCTCCTCGCCACATGACCTGGTTTCCGTGAATGGGAACCCCAGGTGCGAATGCTGAGAGGAAGCCCAGGTATATGCTATTTTGTGAAGGTGCTATTTCCCATAAGCCCTGGTTCTCTCCATTTTGCTGCACCTTTTAAAATTCTGACTGGCTCAGTGGCCAAATTCCTAATCAGCCCTCAAAGTAGAATGAAAACTTTCTAGTAGATACGAGGTCACCACAGGGATAGCTCTTTATTACCTTTACTTAGAGAGGTTCATCTTTGAGGTCCAAAGTTCATTTTAAATTACATAGTGCTCTTGCTTGTTTTTAGTAGATACTATCTTTTGAATCATAAAAATGCATCACAGATATTAAACACATCAGCTCAGGTGTATCACTGGGAGTTAAACATGATGTAACTAAATCAACATAAAAATGTGGCGACACATTTCATATAGTTCTGTCAAAGGCAGTGTGACAAAATCTCTTTAAGAACTCCTGAAAATGCCTATTGTTTTAGTCCGGCAATAGTTGAAACTCACAGCTGGCACTTCATGAGGACCAGCGCTTCTTACCTGGGACCATTTTACCTTGTGGTCTAGGATCATTAAGCATTAGCTGCAAGGACAGTGGAAGTCCTCAAAATGAATTTGCAGTACCAGGCTGCCTGTTTACATCATTTAGAGGTAGTTACAGACTGTTAACATGTAGTTGCTGTTCCATGGGTAATGAAAAGAGTGAGTGATCTTGGTGCAATTCTCACCCATTTAAAATTGCAATAAAATGACCCAAATACTAGGAAGATCAAAGTATTGTAGCTGATTCTGCATGATAGCATGACTGCAGCATTTACAACCATTACTATGGAATATTATAAATTTGTTTGGAAGAGTACAAAAGAGATACTCAGATAACGAAAACTATAGTTCAAAACAGTATATGATCATAAACTAAAATAAATAATCAAGTGTGCTTGCTCTCCTTGAATCTTCCCATAAACAATTTTTGGATGCCCAGTTTGATTTGCCTAATTCTCAGTAAATGGTTGTCCAGAGTTTTTTGAGACTCAGGATTCATTGAAGCATCACAAATCAAGTATACAAAAATGGAGATATCTGGAAGAATTAGAAGGCCTTCTTTTTTTTCTTTTTTTTTCCTCCCCAAGTTTGGTACTTGAGGTGGGTGAGTTCTTTGAGAGGGCTGTGACACAAATGCTTCGTTGGATCTGGAGCATTTCAGAAAGTAATGTTTTATTTTCCATGAAAAGCTTTTAGTTGTCATTGCACTGACTGTTGCGTAAGTCAATGATAAATCAAACTAATATATTTTAAAAACTAAGCGATACGAGTTTTTGCAGTTTAAAAGAAAACAACAACAAAGCACAAGTGCTGACTTTTTATCACCATTCCTTTGAGACCTGGTTTATTTTATCATTGACATGAAGCGTGTAGTACTAAACAAGATGACCTGTTTTCATCCTTGGTATTATTCCACTGAAGTAAAAGACCTTATGCCAGGAATGAATTTGTCCCTATGTAAAAAAGGTCTTCACTCTCCCCAAGAGAAGACTGAAACTGGGTTCTGTCTGTTTTCATCAGCTCTCTTTATCTGACATCAAGGGTAGCTGACTGAACACAAGGAATTCCTAATATGAGTCACTTGTCATTCAAGCTCGTCTGGTTGAGGGTATAGGGTTTCTAGCTTTCTTTGGCAAAGTGAGAATTACCTTGTTTAGCAGGCCCAGTGACTGAATGTAAAGTTAGCATGTGACTCACACATGCTCAGTTTATGTATGTGACAGACAGTGCTGATATGATTTTGAGATATGATTATAAATAAAATCTTAATTACAGTATTTTCTTCTTTTAAATATATTTGTAATATTGAGATAAATCTTCCACGCTTTATTCAGGGAGCTCTCCAAACTTGACTTCTTTAAGATACCAGGAGTAACAGAAAAGATAACAAGGGTTTTAGATTTTAGCTGATCACTACAATTTTTGATTGGCATGTGCTCCAAAAAAGTATTCACTGCATAGATATCTCAACACGTAAATTATAGTCATTTTCTAGTATATGCTAGCCACTAAAGTGATGGATATTAAAACATTTTCTCACTGACCTCCATATGTATAACCATTTTATACGTTACAGCGCAGTTCGGTCTTCCAGCTGGGTGAAATTCTTGTAGCTTTCTCTGGCTCTTTTCACAGTATTGAAACCCAAACTTACAAAAATTCTTTGAATGTAACTTATAGGTAGACTTTTCGTTTCATTCCCAGCCATTGGCAGTGCACAATATTCAGTATAGGCAGAGAGAGCCCTTTTTTGATGTCAGTATGAAAGAAGCAAGAGGCAGGAAATATCTAACATGATTGCAATCATTTTTCCTTGCTACTATTCCTTTTTTTAAAACTCTCAGTGTGGTGAGAACCCTTGCAAAAACATCTCTCTGTAAAAAAAAATGCCACTGCTGTTTTCTATAATCGGACATTGTTACAGTCGAAAAGGGAGGTTGGTTAAAGTTGTGGGTAGGAAAAATGTTCACTACTGTAATTTATTTCAAGTTGTATTCCAACAATTCAAAGGAAAAATAAGTTATCTAAATTCAATTAGGGTGATAAACCCTCTAAATTTGTAATAGATCTGAATAATTCTTGTGTTTTCCTTGAGAACAGGATTTGAAAGAGCAGATGTGAGGGTCGTTATCTTAACGACACCACAGAAGTCTGGGCAGTCACAAAGGCTTTCTCACATAGTCAAACTGTCTTGGGAGAATCTAATTTGCTCTTGAGGTATAATCCTAAACAAATGCTTTTCATTAACGAGCTGCATGAAACAGTATCAGTCTAACAAGAGGTCTAGGCCTTTGAAATGTAAACAAAGTAGCTCCTCAAGGTAACATCCACTGACTTTAATTGAATCTGCCTTGAAAACAGCACTTTCGTTAGCAGAAAACAAACTCTTACTGGCACACTGCTTCACCTTGCTGCCTTTTACCTTACCAAATTTGGTCTCAGAGGAGTTTGTAAGGAAATGAATACTTTTTCTAAGTGTTAGAAGACCTTATGCTACTATCGGAGATATTTGAACTTAGTTTAAGGATAGCAGGATATTAATATGAGGGTCTGAACTGTCTCATTCTTCTGTTTGTATATGGACCAAATCCAATGAGTGCCTTTGCACTGAAACCTGCTCAGTGGGAGCTGAACACCTCTTGGACCTTGCACTCTATGTGCTACGAACCAAGCCTAAACTTACGCTGTGGAGCTTTATCTTGGAAAGTTACAATTTTAAATCCCATGAATGTACCTCCAATAATGCCCTGAGGTTGTTCAAGTGAGGAAGACATTGCAGAACTGGTGTGATTTTTCTGCTCTGTGACAAGATGAGGCTTGGCTATCAACAGCTACTCAGTTCAAGGCATAGGACGCTATATTTACTAGGATTTTTCTGTGCTGTCCACGGCTGAACAGGTAAAAAAGAAACAACTTAAAGAGCAAGCCTCTGTCCCTATGCGAGATTCTTTTACTCTTCATGACACAAAAGTACAGACACCAAAAGCTAGGCATGAATTCAATATCATTCTTAAGTTGTCATTTCCCCCACCTGTTGAGCTTATTTTGCATTTCTTTCTTCTCTTTATTGGTGCCAAACCAAGTGCAAGGGCTGACAAGAGTGGGCAGTGTGTTTCCTTGATTCTTTGACTTGCAGGAGTCAAGTCAGCTTTTGAACAGATGTGAATTGTCTCAGTGACTGCACTAACTTGTGCCCCAGCAAAACTGTTGCCTTTGTATATAAGAACATCACTATCCTGATTCCTCTGTTTTCTGGACTACCCTTACTAAGTCACATATCTGAATCTCCTACAACAGTCTACAGCCGGTTTCACCTGCTGACAAAACCCTGTAACTGGAAAATACTTTTTTGGGGGTGTTTATAGCACTGGACTGCTTATGCACAGTCATAACTGTAAGCAGTCTTATACAGTAATATGAGATTAACCATTTCTTTAAACTGGATTTTAATGGATGGTTTCCTGGAGCAGATAGAAATAAGGACAAACAGGCGTATATGATCAACCAACTGAGCAAGTCAAAAGGGGTCCAGGGTCTACCATTCAGATAGAAGGGAAGTATCCAAAGCAGAGAAAAGCATGTGAACTTCAAAATGCCACAAACACAAAAAGGTACAATTGAGAGAGTGTGTTTATGTTTTTATTCTTTGTATATATACAGCTAATTGTGCAAATGCAAAAATTTTGCAATTTTCAGATAACATTATTTCCATATTTCTCGCCATCAATGGTATATTACAGATGACTTCTAGTTGTTATCTCTCCTCTCTTCCTTTGGACTAGTATAGTGATAGTCAAATAAAATAGAATTTTGGACTAGTCAGAGAAGAAATCACTGATTATAGCAATTATTGTCTTGAAGTGTATCAGAATATTGTCTTACCGACCATTCTGCTTAAGATTGTTTGTCATAGAGATGCATTTACTTAAAGCATTTCTCTGCTAACAGCTTGATCCAAAGCCAGTAAAGTCAATGGAGACTGACTTTAGCAGATTTTAGAAGGGGCCATCAGATAGGAAAGAGGAGTCAGTCAGTACAGTTGTCTGCTCTGTACAACAATGACGGTTAGAGCCCCCACTCTTTTCCTTTCCAGGTTCCCCAACTTCTATTTTTTTCTTTTATTTTTAAGCTTTGATTTTCTTTTGCACTTTTCCAGCATTATATCACAAGTTTCAGTGGAAATGTAAACATTCACTTCTCACTGGCAGACAAAATCCTTCATTAATGCAGTCATCAAAGAAACATACGCTTTTGTAGAAGGAATTAGAGACAATCAGAGGTAAAACATACCATCATGTTGATAAACTGTATGTTTAATTTCTCTTAGAAAAGAAAGTCTGCTAAATTTACAAGTCATGAAATGCAAAATAATGCACTCCGGGAAATGCAGCATGTAGTGTAGAACAAGACATGCTGTAAGAGATTTAGCCTCTCATAGCAAAATGTCATTTACAGTTAGGATATACTGTGGAAAATGTGAAAACAATTCTTGTCATTGGAAGGTGTGTTTTCCTAGTTATCATGAGGAAATTTTCAGCTAAGTGGAAGTGGTCTTGTATTAGTATATTTTTACACTACATATTGTAGTAAGTTTATTTGTCAGTCATAGAGTTTTAAGGAGCAGCAACACCCTAAAATGTTCTGAGATTTTTGTCATGAATAGTATTATTTTCTTTGAGAATAATCACTAAAGTCAGTACACTACACCCGGCAATGAGGGTATTTCGGGCATTTAATTTCCAAAGTTGAGTTTCAGCAATTGAAACTTCAGGTTTCCTTTCCAGGAATTTTCATTCAAAGTGTGCAGTAAACATAGCTCTAAGCCTTGGTGAAGATTGCATTTTGACTAATTCTAGTTTTATGGGTGTCAGTTAAGAATACCATGTGTCTTGATGTCAGAGCTGCTTCTTTGTACTTGGTGGCCTTGTGGTTAGCAGCCTGTCAAACTAAGGGCTGTTTTTCTCTGCTGAATTATCTCTAATGTTTAGTGGAGATTTTACACCTGGACCATGAAAGCTCCCTAACAAATGCGGATTTCAAGTGCAACATCCTCAGGATTCCTGTTTGATTCTTAGACTCTTGTGTAAGCAATAGAAGGGGACATGCCAAACCTGAGTATGAATTCAAAATGCAGACAATCTAGAACTAAAGCCAAATCTCCCTGCATGTAATAGGAAAGGATTTTTTCTAGCATTTTCTTTCTGCTTACTGAAATGGTTTACATCCTATTATGTGTATTTGTATGCTTTTCCTTTAAGTAGTCAAAGTCTTGGTACCAGTTTGCTACTTTCTGGTAACCTCATACTAAAACTAAGAACTATCCTGAACAGACCTGAAGCACAGTTCATGGCATATGATTGTTTTCCTAAACTGAAAGTGAAGAAAATGTCTATGTGTGTCTCTTGTTGTATGCAAAGGGACTCCCTTTGGAGCGGTGCCTGGGTTCTCATGTGCATCTTGGGCTGGGGATTTTAACAGTGAAGGTCCACAGAAAACAAAAGGCTCTGAGAAGAAGGAGAGAAATAAAATGACTGGGCATCCATAGCACTTTGGGACGTACTGCACAGACACCTCAGCCTAGCAGGGGGAACAAAAGCAGGTATTACCCGGATTCAGCGCTGACTGAGAGCTGGTATTGCTTTGACTGAACTGTTGTTGGTCGAAGTCTCTTGCATATGGACAGTTTAGATTGACTTCTGGTGAGGAAGAACTTGCAACATTTGTGTTTTCTTCTGATATTTGCACTGCATGTTGCCTCTACTGGGCTGCAAGGCAGCATAGCATAGCTTATACTGCAGGTGCGTATACTGAGCAGTTTGCAGCAGCACTAGTACTGCTACAGTCACAAAGATAATCCTACAGTAAAGCCTCAGATCAAAACAATCCCATATACCTTCAAATGCTGGATAAATTTTGGTCTGGTTCTCCTGGTATTTAGTATGAGGAGCTCCAGTTATGAACCAGAATACCTTTATGGTATGCAGTGTATACATGGCAGGGGGAAGAGGGAGGTCATCAAAGGAGATGATGATCAAGGATCTCATTTCTTTGCCTTATGTAGTTCTTGGTGGTACATAAATAATGCAAATGTAAGTGCAGTCACAGGGAACCTAGTCTTCCCTGAGTTATGAATATATTCTAATAGATTTAGTCAATTACAACAAAGAGACAAGAATGGCAGAAGTCTTAATTTATTATAGTGGAGCTTCTAAAACTGTTAAATAACCCCCATGAACCCAAATTCTTCTTTCAAAGGTTTGTTGTTTGACTATCAAGCTTTGTCCCATTCTGGGACCTGAATTAAAACCATGCGTTTGGTAGTAGCATTGGTGGATAGGAAAAGGAAGGTGAGCAGCTTGAAAAGAAAGAACAAAGTCATAGTTCCAGTGGCTTTAATTTGTTAAAGATCTTGTTAGGGCTATAAAACTTTACCAGGTACTGTACTCGCTTAGTTTAAGGAGGGAGGTCTGGTCCATTCACTTCGTATCAAGCTGTTGTTTCAATTCACAGCCTTGAGGTTTATAGTCTGTCACGTATTGAGCTGTTCCTGAACCATGAGTTTATTGAATATTTCGAGGGTTTGAGGTTGCCTTCCCAGTCCTTCCTGCCTTAGATTATTAGAAACTACTTAAAACCTGAAACAATTCAGCCAAATCTGTAGCAGCGTATCGTGTATTCCTTTGGATAGAGAAAAAAGGTTTTGTTTTCTTTCTCTAGTATGCAATAATTCAAAAGAACAAAGCAGTCAGGAGTTATAGCATTTTTTGCTTCTTCTAAGCACCATCTTATTCTAATAGTATGCTTAATACCTCTGGCATTCATCAAAGGATTATTTAGAAGAAACAGAGCCTGTAGGTGTGATACTAATTACGTATGTGAGATGGATGTTATGCTAGCGCTAAGTGTCTGACTTATTGGCCATGAATGTATGAGGGAAGTCAAAGCCAAGGCCACATGAGGAAGACTTTTGTTTTGAGTCTCAATGTGCTCTTTGGAAATTACACTTCCAAACTGCACAGACATTCATAATATTTTTAAACTGACATGTAGAGAGTCTGATTTATAGGTAGTTCAAGTAAATGGAGAGATTATCCTTTCACCAGGCTTTGGATGAAGCCCAAAATCACAACTCATTGCAGACAATGAGGGCACTGAGTCAAACAGGATCTTTCTCATTCATAAAAATACATAAATTTGCACAAGGAAAGCCATGCTATCTTTTTTGACTGATGCAGAGAAACAGGGTAACAGGGCTGGTTCCCTTTTTTGAGCAAATTTTGCCATTAAGTATCTCACAAGGAACATTCTCCAAAGAACAGTGACTGCAGCTATTAATGACCTGGCTTAGTTCTGCCCAGTGAAGCAGGTTTGTGTTTTGGCTCCCTTCCATCTCATGGATAAGGAGACCTGCAGTGAGTATGCAAAACGCAGCAAGTATCTTGTCGCCAGGATGAATATCCTTTGGTGTCAGTAACAGAGGCGTGTGCAAGAAGTTCCTGACTCCTGAGAAAAAAGCTTTTTGAGTTTTCCAGGACCTTTTTCTTGAACTCAGTCCACAGCCAATTAGAGACAATGGAAAGATAAATCTCAGAAAATTGCTGAAAAAATTCTAATAGCTTCAGAGAAGTTTTAATCTGGCCTTTGGAGGGCAGTGAATAGATGCGGTTTTCCTAAATTCATGCCTGCCATAACTACATTAATTTCAGAGGAGTTACAGAAAAACAGAATTTGACCCATTGTGTAGAAATCTGGCGCTGAGATTGGAACTGGAGATCTTAAGCTGCCACTCCAGTTCCCTTATCACCTGTATGTAAAGAATTTGACAGTCTCCATTTTAAAGTATTATTAATAGCATTTTTAAATTACATGTGTGCTTGAATGAACTAAATGCTTCCACATGACAAATTGACATGAATGCTTTTAATAAACAGAAAATGAGAAGTGGGTTCATCTGTCCCTGCAGGCTTAGCTGGTTCCATTCATTCTTTTTATTAAAGCTTGTCTGCATGGCACTGTTGTTTGAACTGATTGATTACTTGTCTTAGCCCATAAACTTGGGTGGGTTTCTCCTATTCTACCATTTCATAAGCCAGTGAGATCCCAGGCTCAAAGAAGTACCTCCAGTAATAAAGAAGATTAACAGATATGCTGTGGACCAAAACTTTCTGTGGCCACAGTAAGCTAATTCTCAAGGGAGACTGGACAGCAACAGATGAGTCAGAACTGTTACAGCTTAGCTTGTCTTTTGTCAGTATAAAATGCTTCTAGCTAATTCATTTGGCAACAGATTAGAAGCCAAATAAAATGAACTCCACACTTTTTTTCTTCCCCTCTTTTTTAAAAAACTGTAACATCAGCTGAATAGTAATAAAGTAAAACTCTTAACTGTAGAAACAGGAGCAAGCGTTTCTCTTTTCTTTCCGCCGTTACAGACAACCCCTGCTAGATAATAGCAGGCTTTTGTTTGGAGTAAATGTTTTAAAGTTTATGACCTGTGGCAGCAAGCATTTGTCATAAGAAGCAAGGAAGGATGTATATATTCTCTGCTTTACCTTTGACAGAGCATTTTTAGGAACACTTGTTCTAGAATTGGAAGAAAGATTCTGCAGGAATACCAGGAACCAGTAGAAATAGGAGGTTTAATTCTATTATTTCACTGTTATGATATGGAGAAGCAAAACGGGAAGTAAATAACCAAACTGATGATAAAACTGTATTTACTGCAATAACGTTAAGTACTGCCAAGTTGAGTTTCAAGTTGAAGTTCTAATAAAGCTAAAGCTAAGGACACTGAAAACATTAAAACCATTAGCCTGAATTCTAAAATCCATAACTGAGCAAAATTATGGTTGCTGGAGCATCCTTCCATTCCATGGACTTTGAATCACTCCTGACTTTTTCATATATTCTGGTTTAGAGACAGTATAAGATGGGCCCAATTTCTCATGGTGAAATTCTCTGCTGTACATCATTTAGACATTACTTAAGGAGCTTAAGTGATGCACAGACCTTGTTCAGGCCTTTACAGAGGGATGAGTTCATCCTAATTTACAGTAATTCAGTTATGCCTGAACTGAAGTAGACTACTATAGATACTAAACTGCATGATTTGGATTCACCTGTCACAGTATCGGGGTAGATGCACATCTGTGTGATGATAATACATGATGCAGAAGTGTCCTGCACAATTGCACCAGCCAATACTGATTGCAAGTGGGGAAGACAGGGAGATTGTAATGACCTGGGATTGTGGAAATACTGATTGGATTGATACCCTGGGATTGATGCTAAACTGAGTGTAATTAAGGAAACTCTTTAGATTATTTAAATCTTAGCCATAGATTAAGATAATAAAGTCAGCAATCTTCCTAAGGGACATCAGAGATAGAAAGCTATCTATCCCAATCCAAGCATCGTAGATAGATATTATTTTAATTTAATGAGATTGATTTGTAGCCCTGTAAGGATGGTTGAGTGGTCTGCTCTTTTGGCTGCATCACTCATCCCAGAAGTGTGGTCTCTCTGTAGGCTCAGAAATTGCATTTGAACTCTCCAGTTACAAAATCCTGATTCCATATAAATCAGTGGGAGTTTCGATGCAATATCAGTGGAAGTAGATATGTCCTTTTCTGTCTAAAAGATAGCATCCCAGTTTTTCAGAAGGCTCCCACTTCTGGAGGCTTACAGAACATAGCTAAATACTTCCTTTCGTTTTGCTCCTTTATTAATTAATGCTTGGACAAAGCACTCATCAAATGCTATGAAATCAGAAATTTAGTATTTTACACTCACAACATAGTTTATATGTATGAGGGCATTTAACCAAGCAAGGTGCAAAAAAAAAAAAAAAGAAAGAAAAAAAAAGAAATCAGGCAGACTGAAAATAAGTAGCTTGAAACTGTAACACTTGCAAGTGTGTATTTTGGTATTTCAGTGGTAGTTTGCCAATCAGTGCAGTGGAATGGCATAACGGAAAAGATGACAACATCAAGATTGGAGTGACAATGTCTGATTGTTATTTGTGTGTAATTTAAGGAGTAACCTAATCTTCTGAGCTAACACACATCAAAGAAACAAGAAACAAGTATTGCCAAAGAGAGGGCAGTTTTATAATTGCCAGACTATTGGTCTTATAATACAGTTCTTGTATAAGGCATCATTAATTTTGTGTTTTAAGTACATGTTCAGTGCACCTCAGTTGCCTTCTTTTCACAAATTTTTCTCTACTAATCTTCTTTATATCCCTTGGTTTCACATTCATTATCTGTGCATCACCTATAGTTGAAGGATGTCATGTGACACAATTGCATTAAACATTTGTAAAGAACTGTAATTCAGAATATATGTGAAGATAAATAAGATTGTATTTCAAAGTTAGTTATGTATGTGCAAGATAAGGCAGTGACCAACTATTTTCAAAACACTGTCCCGCCCTTTTAAAATAATATTTACCAGTTTAAAGCAGCAAACCACTTTGATAAGTAGGACACAATCAATCCCAGACTAGCAAGAACTTCCAAGTATCTGCAAGTAGTTCACCCATACCACCAAAAGACCCAGTAGGCATTTCAGTGCCACAGATACATTTATTTATACATGTATACTTAGATATCTATGTATAAAACACACATGGTTGTGCATATGTTGTATGCATATACATTATAATATTTAGGTAAACAGTTAATTCAGTATGCCTTTTTATTATTGTTGTTAGAAATACTTCTATGTCCGAGAACAGGTTTTCCAAAGATAAGGGCTGTATTTTTTCTGCAAATCACTTGTGGAGTTTAAAAAAGTGCTAAAACTCGGACTAAACAGGAGTAGCCATGGTTTGAAAGGCATATATTGTATTTGTGTCTGAAGTATTGTGTGTGTACACATACACTGAAAAATATTTGTCTTACGCATACAAGTAAAAGCACATATGTATACATGTACATACATGTATGTCGGTTTATGTGTCCACACTCAGAGGCCACAGTTTGAGAATGTGTTAATTCCAGAAGCAATACTAGCTCAGTGTTATACGCTGTTTTAGTGTTATAAATCTGTAAATATATTTTGGGTTGATTCTTAAGACGACTGGATTTCCTGATCCAGTTCGCAGCGCGGCCCCACAAACAGCTGTGTTAGCGTAACTGGCAGAACGCGTACGCAGCCTGGGAGCGGCCAGCAGCAGCGGAGTCTGGTTTAGAGGGAAGGTGGGTGTAACTTCAGTCAGTATTGCTGCTGGAGACAGCATATCCTCAAACCACAGACTCAGAGATACATACATATGCTTTAAAGTACAGCCTTTCTTTTGCATATAATAAGGGAATTCTGACAGCATATTGGCACACCCACTAGGAACAAAGCTGAAACAGGCACTGTCAGCTGCCCCAGGGCATTACCTAGGAATAAAAGATTGGAAGGTGTGCTGTGGCGATGATTCATATACCTCAGGCTCAGACCAGGTGCTCTGCAATTAACTGCGTTAACCTGCAATTGGAGTGAGTTCAGAGTGAAGGTTAGCTATTCTCAGTTCAATTGGTTTAAAATCTGTACGGGGGATTATATTCAGTTATTTATAAGGCTGGGGTTTTTTTATTTTGTCTGGCTCTGCTTAGAGGTTAAAAAAAACCCACGCTATCTATATTTTGAGCTCTAATAATATTTAATACAGAGTATACAGGAATTCTCCTTCTGAAGTAGAGGGAGGAACCAGAAAATGACATTTAAAGTTAGGATGACATTTATTTTGGAATATCTACGAACTTGGGGTAGGTGGAGAGAGAAAGATGGCTTTGAAAAGCAAAATGCTTAGAGGGATAACCCTTTTCAGTTTTACAGAACATGGCAGGGCTTAAAAAATGTGCCTGACTTAGCACATGGACAGACTACATGATCTCTTTTGAAATCTGCACAGGATCTTTTTACCCGCTGGGTTTAATTTCAGAATCCAGTGCAGTCATTAAAGAAAATAAAATTATGTTTGTTCTTTCATCTGGAGCACAGAGCAGTATCAATTTTTCATTCCCTCCTCCTTTTCATTCCCCCTTCCAAAAGAAGATGTATAGATGGAGGAATTCACCCTATAGCTCCCCTAAAATTTCTGGTCTTCAACAGCTGCTTCTAATTGATTCTGTTTATTTGGTTGCCTAATGTGTGCAACATGTAACACTATTTTTATGCTCTTGAACATGAGATTGGCAAAACTGGAACATTATGTGTAGTGAGCTTGCAATCAATCTAAAGAAGTCTATCTGAATCTTCGAAGGTCTGATTTTTCTGATCACTCTCTCATGAGGTAGCATAGATATTCTTCTAACTCTGCAGTGTCTGAGCACTTCCCATGCATCAGGCAGAATATTCTTCATTCTTATTTAGCAATGGGAGAAATGCAAAGTCAGACAATGGGCTTGTGTACACATAGGCTTTTTCCAGTAATACTGTATCATTATACTAAACCATTGCTGGTTTGTCTGTTCAGTTTCCTGTGCAAATACAAGTATTTCAGAGTAAGAGTGGCTTTTCTCCCACCTTGTTTAAATCACTTCCAAATCAAAGAAATCTAAATAGAAGAAAGCATCTGAGAGTGATGTAAATGTAACACTCACTTCCTCACTGTATTTCATACTGGTATAACTGCACTGTATGGGAACCCTTTATGTGCTTTATTCCTACACCATGCTGGTAGTTTGTGGATTTGAGCCAGACTCAGTCTCAATCTCATGCCTTAATATTTAAGTTCCTGCATTGACGTGGGAAACACAGCCATGTCAGCTTATGCATGATGAGCTGGGGCCCGAGACAGAGAAGGGTCTAGGCTGGATTTTTGACATGAGAATGGGCTGTGGCTTAGACTGTAAGTGCATATGGGGCTCGAACAGCCAGGGCGCACTCCAGGCCGGAACACAGCCTAACTAGGTTTCTTTTCTCCTGCAATATGACATTCTGGATTTGAGATTCTGCTGACCAGCTCCAGCTAGTCTGTGGTGTCACAGGATGAGAGAAGGACTGTGCTACAAACACATCAGATGCGGCTCTTGTTGCAAGACAAAATCAACTTTTATATGTGACCTTTATGCTCAGTTTGTGAAATCTGACATGTCTGCTGTAACTACTGGATCAGCCTCTCTTGTGCCTCCTGCTTGTGAGATATGTAAAGCAACTCTTTTTTTGTAACCTGGAAATAATAAATAGCATTCCAAACAACGGTATTTAAATTTCACACTTTTTGTGCTTGCTTCAGAGAGCATTTTCAGAACTATTGTCATCACACCTTTAAAACTAAAATGCCAGATGGAGAATGTCCAAGAGCAACATACAGCAGCGATTAAGCCTATATCTATTCATGGTATCTAAGAGTATAAGAATGTAGGGTGGATATGCAGGTCAGGCCAAAAGTCCATCTAGCACAGTATCCTGTCTCAAACAGTGCCCTGTAGTAGATGCCCAGGGAAGACTATAAGAATGTGTAAAGCACAAAGCGACTGGGAGAGTGCTACTTCCCCAATATACTTTCCCACTCTTCAGTGATTTGTGATGCTGAGTTTCCAGATCCAAATGTGGTATCTTTGTTTTTAATAGATGTTCATAGATATTCCTTCAGCAAATCTGTCTAATCACTTTTGAAGCTATATACACTTTGGGCATTCACAATATGTGAAGGAAATAATTTCACTATGTATTACATGAAGAGGTATCTCCTTTTATTCATTCTGAACTGTGGTGCCAGTTTGTGCCTTGTTTGGCCATGTGGTGCTCCCTAACTGGTGTTTTAGAAGAATCAGTGAATAATCATTCCCTGTTCAGCCCAGTTAGTGACTGTAGAAACCTCTGTTATATTCTCCTTCTGTTATCTCTTTTCTAGGCTGAGGAGACTTATTTAGTCATTCTTCCATATCTTTAATTGCTCTCCTCATTCTACAATTCTTCTCTGAGATGCGGGGACCAGAACAGCATGCAATCTTGAAGCAGCAGGTGCACATACAGTGGCATAATGATATTTTTTGTTTTGTTCTCCATCCCTTTCCTAGTACTTCCAGTGAATCCCTTTGTATAGTAATTGGTGTTATGCTTCATTAGCAGAATGCAAATAAAGTACTTAAATGTACAAGGTGGGGCCTCTGCTAATATAGTGATGAGAGCTCAGCTGGCTTCAGTGGTATCTAGAACAGACCTTGAGAAAGTAGATGTGACTAGTTAAGTGAAGAAAAAAATTATAACACCTTTCACTTTTCATCCTAGAATAGTTAAGTGCTTAATTATTTAAGCTTCCTAATGCTTCTGTGAGGACAGATGTTATAGTTATTTCACCATCTAAGGAAACTAGAGCACTGAATGTGATTTGACAAAGGTTATACTGCAAATCAGCAGCACTCAGAAAAGCAGAACTTTTGTAAGACATAAAAAACTATCCCAGGCTCTTCTTTATTACCACAGGCCTTTACCACAATAATGAAGTGGTAAGGACAGCATGAGAAACATGTCAGCATAGTTCCATACTAGTAGGCAACTATGACAGCAGTATTTGCATCCAATTTGTGGATGTCTCATGGCAAATAATTGTAACTGTGGGGAAAATATGTGTATATATTTTATATTAGGCCATGTCTCACTATACTAGAAAGCCTAAGGGAAACACACAGAACTATGATATGATACAGTTCTTCATTTTATACAGTCAAGGATGCGCTAGGTTCAAACTAGATCTACTAAGAACTAAGAGTGTTTACACATTTTTCCCCCTGATATTGATAATATTTTGTAGAGATTGATTAATTTTCTTGGGTTTGCTTCTTCATTATTTTTTCCTAGTCCAGAAGACCTAATTCTATGTGTCCTGCACTAAGTACTAGTTTAGTTTGATTTAACAACACTATTCTTTGTCCTTTTCCATAAATATAATTGCAGCATTATCCAAACCACGGACTTGAGGGCCAGTTATGTGCCTTGGCCCTGACTGTCATATACCAATGGCAGTATTACTAGATTTTAGTTCAGATCCATCACAGAAGCATATCTGAATCATGGAAGTCAGATTTCTCTTGGTCCAGACTGCCTGATACTCCTTTTAGCACTAGTGAAACTCAAGTCGATATTGATTTATTGTGGTATAAATGAGGATGAAATTTAGGCCCCAGATCGTTTGCAGAGTAATTCTCTTGAATATCCTGCTCATAATCTAAAGAAATATCACATAACCCTAGAAGTGAAAAACAATGTGCTCTGGCCTGCTTCACACTGGCCGGTTCAGCTGACAGTGGCCAGCAAAGTTTGTAACATCACCGTTGAAAACCTGCACCTTTACAGCTGCACTGCTGCAAAGCTATAGTGTGCTCAAGCAAACCCCCAGTTCAAAAGCTGTTCCCCATCACTGACGTGCCGTGACTTTCAGAAGCACCTTCTGCTTTCCTCCCTTTGCTTAACAAGAAGTACACATCAGGCAACACACCTGTCCAGCACTAAATTCAAGTGCAGTTACCAGGATATATTCTCCGTTTTGGCATCACCAACAAATAATCTACCATTGCAAGAATGAGACAAGATAGCCAGTTCCGTATGTACCATGCCTGCCATATATGCCTTTCAGACCTGGCTCTGGCGTGTTGTCCAGCGAATGGCAGGTGTTGGTAAACATCTTCCGACAAAGGAAAAGATTACCCCTATCTAGGGAGCAGGATTTGGATTTGAATGCCAGCATTTTACTGCTGTGCTGTTGTTTCACTTTCTGATGAAGGGTGAATATTTTGTATCACATTTTCTCCTGCTTTGTATTAGTCGTAAAAACGCTTACCTACAATACCTCACAAGGGTTTTAAAAACTGTAATTAAGTAATGCCTGCAAAACACTGAGGGACATGGGTCTCTCTTAAATTCAGTTTTGAAAGGTTCTTATGAAGAGAATGAACTTGAGACAGGAAGGCAACATTAATGCTAGAATTCTGTTTATCAGCTAAGAAAGCTGATAAATCAGGCTATATTTATATTAGAGTGGTCTATATTAGGCATAAGAAAAGGTATCCTGCAGGTTTCCAAACTGATTTTTTTTCCAGAATTTTTAAATCATGTTAGAGTTAAAACTTTGTGAAGAGATAATGCGAGAAATCAAAGAAAACCAGTCTGGTATTAGGAAAGTAAACCTGTCTTGCCTGTCCTCCTAAAAATGAATTGAAAACCTTTATTCAGAACTTCAGAAAGGGTTTTACTGTGGCTGCCACCACCTTTACTGTGAAGTGCAGTACAATATACCATGCAGTGCTATAAGGGAACTCTGTTGGATTAAAGTGCCTGAGAGATCTTTGCCATTTACTTAATGAGCATGTGAGAAGCCTGGTACCCTCAGCAGCAGGGCAAAGGAGTGCTGGCCCAGTCCCCTCCGGCTCACATAGTGAGGTGTCAAAGACGAGGACAAGGAGAGTGCACGTCAAAAAGCTACCTCCCAAGCTTGAAAATCATCTTAAACACATTAAGTAGGTTGCTAAAACAAGCTCACTGCTGTGGGTTAACGTCTGAAAGTTTAAATTTCTGACAAAATTGTAAAATTGTTCTCTTTGCGCTTTATGGGACAAATGGAGGCTTTATGAAGTGAAAGCACTTTAAAAGTATAAAATAGACTTCTGAAATGAAAAAGACTATAGAAACAATAGCAGAATAACAAATGTTTTTGGAAGATATAGGATAAAGAGAACTGAATTGTCTGTTGCATCCTACTTTCTGCCACTGAAGAGCTGATGAAGGACAATGTCATCTTCTTACGGAACAGGGATATTTCAGAAAGCACCTAAGAGAATTAAAGAGTCTAACTGTCACTGATTTTTGGTGAGAAAGATTTTTGAAGTTTTGCAGGACAATGCTGCTAGGTATTTTTTAAACTGTTATCCCAAGCACAAGCAGTGTAGGGGAAGTCTGAAAAAATGCTGGTTTTCAATTTTTTTTTGTTTTTTTTTCTGTACAGCATCTTCATGACTTCTTGATTCTGGCCAGTTACAGAAGTATCAAAGGAGTATATAATCCTATTTATTGCTTTCTACCTACACAAGTTTGGTGACCTTTACAAAACTTTCAGATTCACTTTGATGTAGAAAGTGATGTTAAAGTATCAAAAATTAAGAACTAAGAAACTGAAAAAAAAAAATTTCCCCAAGGTAAAATAGGAAGTCTGTGGTGGACATAGAAAGACACGTCTTTCTGTCTTTGAGGCTCTTAAATCGTGGGATTGAGGGTGAAAACACCTAATGTCAAAACACCAGGGACCTGCAGCCCATGTTTGCTTACCCTGGTGGCTCTCAACAAGCCTAGTTCCCTTCCTAATTCCGTATTTCCATTCTTTACTTCTGGCCTGTCCCCAGTCTGTTCAGTACAGAACCTGCGATGTGACTATTTCAGCAATAACAGAGAGCGGGAAATTACCTTTTACATTAATGTGTAGCTCACATGCAAATTCTTCCACCACCAAAACAGCATGAAGAAGCGTTACTGGAAAGGAGAGTAAGCCTCCAAAGGTCTCAATCTTCAGATCTATCCTACAGCTGCATCACTCTTTCTTTTAGGGATTTCAGGCCTGAAAAGTCAGTCCTGGAACCTTCACAGGAAAGCCTAATCTTATGACATTTCTCATTAACTTTTTACATGAGCAAAGTAGAGTAACTCTCAGGTTACTGGATTTTTGTGTATTTATTTGAAGGTTCATGAATTAGTGATATTTAGTATTAGGGGAATAGACCTTGTTGTCTTCTACTGCAGCAGTAAAAAATGTATTACCATCATTTTACTTCCGCAAGTCCCTGCCTGCACTGGAAATGCCAAAACGCTCATGGAGTTGCATAGGCGATTAAAAAATACAATATTAATGAGAAACCTGAATAGAATGATATTCAGGAGATCTGGATGCATGGCCAACAGTAAGACTAGTGTGCTGCAAAAGTTTAATAGCCAGGAAGGGAGGTTTCTGCAAGGTCCTGCCTAGGTCTCTGAAGGCCTCAATACATCTGGTGGACTAAGGAGGACCAGGAACCACATCTTTGATCTGTTGCAAGCTCAAGTAAGAGAAGATAACATCCATATATCACAGCACCATATATTTCAGGCTGCTTTCATCTACCCCCTCATCTTTCCATAACCTAGGTGCTAATTTAGAGACGCACTGAAACTACAATTGGGAGCTTCAGGCACTGAGAGCATCTTTCAGGATCTTCCAGAAGCACAAAACTAAAATGATTTCTCCAGCTCTGCAAGCTAGGTGCTGCAAATATTTGTATGGGAATTTTATTGTAAAACTACTTCAGCAATGCTTCACAAAAGAGCAAGAGCAGCAAAGATTCTTCTGTAGCAGATTTTGCTGTTTTTTTGTCTTTTTTGCTTTTTAAACCAGAGTAAGATGGTAACTGATTAAAGGATAGAGATTCTCTACTTTTCTCCTTTTGCACCATTCAGGTGGTACACAGATAACATGAGCTATGTAAGTAGTGCCCAGGAGTGGGAGTTCCTGGCAGCTGCAGCTGGTTCACGTCCCTGCAACGCCCGATGCAGTTAGTGCAGCAATAGCCATCTGGACCCTTGAGATCCATGAGACAGAGAGCATGGGATCTTCCTCCTCCTGTCTACCGTTAGCTGCTTGCACACGTGTTTGTGAAGGACATACTCGTACCTGAAAGCAGCATCAGGGAGTTGTGAAAAGATTGTTTCTTATCTTGAAAAATAAGAGGGGGAAAGTTGTGGAAGAAAAATAAGGAGGAAGCAACTTGAAGAGAATTAATCAATCCTCACTTTCATATTGAGTTTTTACTGTGTTTATGCCTTCACAAGTCTAGATCTGGCTGCAAGATATTACGCAGACAGCGCATGCAAGAAGAATGATGAATGAAGTTTAAAGAATGGTGTATATTAGAAAAGAAAATCTGTGCATATTTTCTCTTTTACAAGGTTGTCCTTGTATTTAATCTGGATAGAACTTTCTGCTGTGGACTGTGCTTTAAACAGATAATATCCCTGTAATATTAGGTTATAAGTGAAAAGGGTATTCTCCTACCTTTATATAGTTTTAAAATCATTGGAGTTTATTTCTGATTAGGAAATTTTATCCTTTTTTAACTTAGATTTTGTTTAGGTTTTTTTTGTTCTTAAGAGGAGAAAAATACTGTATCTTTAAATTAGGAGTAGCTGAATAATGAATCTTGGGCAGTGAAAAGGCTAATGTGCTGTGGAAGAGAAGGAGTTTAATCTAATTTAGTTGGAGGGTGTCTGTCTGTGGTGTTGTTTTCTAGACTGTGGGAATAGAGGAGGGAAGCTGCTCCAGTGAATGGTTCCTCCTGAGCCAGAATCAGTGGGGAGTCCCTTAGATGCCACTGATCCGAAGCCAGGCCATGAAAAGGGGATTAAAGAAATGTTCTGATTTGCAATTCACACTAATGCACCCCGTCGAACCTTTGGTAATATTTCAAACCACATTTCAAGGGAAGTGCCCTTAAAATAGCCAGCTAAATTGTATTAGAGCAATACTATACAACCCACTCATCCATTTATGATTTGTTTTTGTTTTTAATTCCTTTAACTGTTGGTGGTGGCTTTCTAAGGTAATTAAAACTTTTGTGCACTGTGAATATTTGCACTTGCATGGGAATATTTCTCAGTATGCCTGTCCTATTAGGCAGACATGTTTATTTAAATATTGTAGCAGAACTGCTACAGAAATTCTGTGGCTATGAAAAATGAGATCATTTGTTTTAAACAGTAAACATTTTCTGCATGCAAATTCAGTAAGAAAGGCAAGCTTAACAATTTTATCAAATTTCTATCACCTTTCATTTTTTTGTGTGATGTTTTTCTTTTAGTCACTACATTCTGTATATCTAACTTTTTAAAAATACATGTGTTAGAATTTGTTACCAAAAGGAAATGTTTATCAGATGTAAGCAGTTAAAAAGCGCCTGAATGATTCAGTACAAACATAGATGAGGACAGGATTATTGAACACGACTGACATTAAACGGATCTCTTTTTTTGTGTAATGAGCAGCTGGCCAAAAATATTTCATTAAATTTGAAATACAGTTATAGCCACAGACTTTTTAAACATTAGATCATCAATGTCAGTTTATGTTCTGTCATAACACACTATCACCATAAAGTCATTTAGAATGTTTTATTAAAAATCTTTAATGTATTAATTAACTCTTTAACTCTCCAAACCTATCATTTCATTTCTCTTTACTGCTGAAGTGTCAGAACATTTTATCTCAAAAGGATTATTTGGGTTTTCTTTAATCCCATTTCAGAAAACCTTGCCTAGCACTGTAATTTCCATTGACTCTAACATGTATAGAATAGCTGCAACTTTGATTTTCACCATTACCCATATCAAAGTATTTTATTACACTGTCACTACAATAGATGACACAGCATTAAACTTTGTTATGCCAGAGATGGGGGGGGGCAGACTTTTTTCTTGTCTTATTTGTGCTTTGCTATACCTACAAAATATTTAGCTATGGTTTAAAGTACGACATGGCTTATTAAATATTCAGGTTTTTTAATCTTTTGCTTATGGGACAGAAGAAGAGCTGGACTTTAAGATACAGATGATTCCTTTGCACATTTTTGGGAAATGGGGAGCTTGATAGCTAGAGGGAGAAATGCATCTTTCCTGTGAGTTGGCACATTATTTGAAATCATGTTTAATTATAAAGTTTCATTAAAAATCTTTTGCTTAAAATTTTAGAAGCCTAATAAGATTTCCATTAATTTAAACATATCACTATTCCCACAACGGCCCAAATGCTTTCTTTTTCCTCTTTCATCCATGGTTAAATATGTAAATAAAATGTCTAAAGTCATTCTTCAAAGAAGACAAAAGAAAAAAGAGCTGAGGGAAAAGACAGCCATAAAATTCCTCCCAATTCTCCATAACATTTGCCAGAGGGGGGCCAACTCCTAGCCAGGGCCTAGCAGCAGGGGTGCCTGGCTGCTCCATAGAATCACACATCTCAAATCCCACACACAGGAGAAAAAAAATAAAATAAAATATCTTTTCAGCTGGAGCCATCAAAAGGCTCTTTTCATTTATTAGTTACAGAGGTATCTTCCAGTTGCTGATTTCTCAGCGCCCTCATTTTTCTATAATAATGTTCTGTTTGCTAGTTTCACTGACTCGAGCTCCTTGAATGGGAGATACTCCTAGAGAGCTTTTAAAAATATAGAAACTGAAAGAAATGATCTAAAGCAGGATGTGCTGGCTAAAATAATGGCTAGAAAAAACAAGGCTAGCTGATTTAAATTGGCACATAAAAGTTCAATTAAGAGAGGCAACTACAAAGGTTGGGGCTTCCCCCCCTTTTTTTCCTCCTTTTCATTTGTATTTCTTTTTGCCTCTTAGGAAAATAAGAGGTTGTTATCAGCGGCATAGAAGAATACAGACCATGTTTTATTTCATGTATTTTTTCTAGATTATTTTCATGTGGATTGTGATAATAAAATGCTTTTCAAAAGTACATGTTGAAAAAAAGAAAAACAACATCCCAAACAATCAAGCTAAACAAAGCAAATATTAAAGTGTTCATCTTAATTATCATTTAAATTTTACTTTTTAAAAGGTGGCTTGTCCCTTATAAAAGCTTTCCCCTCACTTCCCTGCTGCCCCCAACAGAGCTCTCCAGAAGAGGAATAGGATGCATACAAATACTAAGAAAACAGGCTCACATTAATGAAGAATGGAAATGCCCCAACACACACACACGCACACACGCACACACGCACACACGCACACACGCACACACGCACACACGCGCTCACTCTTTCTTTCTCTCTCACACATGCATACATATACACACACTAAAATAAAGTTTTTTAACACATAACACTGTCTGCTTTTGTAACATTCCCTAAGGAATGTAAAAATGCCCAAGGAAAGGTTAGTCTGTACGACCAATACTTTGTAAGTATGATCTCCTCGATCCACTGAAAAGCCATGAAAAGGAAAGAGTGCTGTTTTAAAACGTTTTTATGACGGCTTTTACTTCTAGGCAAAAACTGGCCGCATCTTCACGGTTTTCAAAGACAAACATGAGCCCTGGTTGTTGTCCTTGCTTGGATCCATTTCACCCTTATCACAATTGAGGAAGCCAACAGTTTCCTTTCGAGAGGCTGGAGGGGTATTAACTCTGACCCTGCGGGATTTGGTAGTTTCCAGGAGGATCCGTGTGCATTTCGATAAGAAACAGGCACTAATGGAGAGGAGCCCGGGTTGTGTGGGCGTGCGTGAATGAAGGGAGAGAGAGATTTTCCCTTCCTCATTAATATGTTCGCTAAAACTAAGCTCAGCATGAAAAAAAAAAAAAAAAAAAGTAGAGCTAATCTTTTGACTTTTGATCACAATGCTTCTTTTCGGCCTGTAAAATTGTGAATTATTGTTTGGTTGGGCGTTTAACTTCCTCATTCTAGCTCTGGTACATCAATAAGCAAAACAAATCTCAAAGCTGAACTTATAAAAGTAAATGCAACTCACTTAAAAATGATCTCCGTCTCCAAAACCTGTAAGTATCTTTCTATAGTGGGTGAAGTCACTTTCCCAAGGCTATGTCTCTAGTCCTCTCAGGGTTTCTTATTTAAGAAAAAAAGCTACTTTTCGAGAGATGCCATGCCGTGATTAAAAACATAATCAGGTACTTTTCCAGCAATCCTGCCTGTCCTGTTCATGTAGGAGTTGGAGACAATCAAAGCAGGACATTTGAAAACAGCTGAGCTTCCAGCCTGAAGGCACCCGAGTTTTATGACCCTGGCAGCGAAAAGTTTATAGCACTCGCCATAAAATGCCTCCTCCTCCCCACATCCTCCCTGCTGAAGCATCATTCCCCCCCCCCCCCCCCCCCCCCCCATAAAGGCAGTCGAGGAGGCACCACCTTCGGCCCTGCTATTAGGAGCCCAGAAGTCTGAAGCACTCGCTCTCCCTGGCTTCCTACCTGAGTGAGGAAGGTTAGGCTGACGCCTTCCAGAGAAAAAAAATCTTGTTAAACTTTCAAGGGAGGGCAACGGGAGGGAAAGGAGAAAGGAAGGAAGGACAGGAGGGGAGAGGAACAAATGGGGCCTTTTTTAATCTGTGCTGATCAAGGAAAACCTGTAGGGGTCCTTAAGGAGGTTTCAAGGCGTTCCGAGTGATTGGAAAGTAATCACCGTGTCAGCTTCACCTTTCTCATGCAAAGTGGATGTCGTATGCAAGGCGGATCCTGCACAGGTTTTGTGTGTGTTTTTTTTCCCTCTCCTCGGACTCAACCGCCCCCTAAAAACTCCAGCTGCTCCAGCCCCCGGAGTTCCTGCTGCCGCGGGGGGAGCGGAGCAGACACACACAGAGCACACGAGAGCCAGCCCTGCTCTGCAGAGCGCCCGAGAGGCGACCTATTGCAAACCCCGACCGGAGGGCGGCGAGAGGGGGGGACTTTTCAGGCCCCCCTCTTCAGTGGCTTAGATATTTCCTCCTCCTCCTCCTTTATTCTGCAATCGAATAAACCAATCCCCACCTCTTGGGAAGAAAGTAAGGAGCCGTGACCCGGTCTGGGAAGAGGAAAATCCCTGGAGGAACCCGCTGCACCAAAGCCGCCCGGGACATGTGCAAGTTGAAGCAGTGATCGCCGGGATCTGCCCAGACCCAAACTGTTCCGGCATCGCTCCGCTGGTGCTTCGAGGAAGGCAAAGCGGGGAGGAGGAGGAGGAGGAGGAGGAGGAGGAAGGGTGGCGGAAAGACGGATCGCAAAAGTGGAAGCCCGGGGAAAGAGAAAGTTGCCGGGCTCCCCGCAGTAAGTCGCGCGCATCTGTGGATCGGCGGTGCTTGCTTCCTTTCCGCGGCCGGCTGCTGGCGAAGTTGCCCGCGCCGCTGCCGTGCCCTGGCGGCGCCGCTGCGGGGCGGCGCGGGGCGCTGAGCGGGGCGGCGCGGGCGATGCCGGCCCCCGCGCCGCCGCCGCGCTCCGGGCGCCGCCGCCGCGCTCCCCGCGCAGGGTGGGCGGCGGTGCCGGCCGCGGCGGGAGCGGCGCGGCCGCGGGACTGAGTCGCTGCGGGCCCGCGCTCCCCCGCCGCCGCCCGGCCGCCCGGCCGCCTGCGACGATGGGGCCGGCGATGAGGAGCTGCGTGCGGACTGTCCTGGTGCTCGGCTGGCTGCCCTGCTTCTGCGCGGGGATCAGCTCCATAGACATTGACCGCCCCGGTGACGGGAGGTGCCAGCCTATAGAAATCCCCATGTGCAAGGATATAGGGTACAACATGACGAGGATGCCCAACCTGATGGGCCATGAAAACCAGAGGGAAGCTGCCATTCAGCTGCACGAGTTCGCCCCGTTGGTGGAGTACGGTTGCCACAGCCATCTGAAATTTTTCCTCTGCTCTCTCTATGCCCCTATGTGCACGGAGCAGGTCTCTACACCAATCCCTGCCTGCAGGGTTATGTGTGAGCAGGCGAGGCTGAAATGCTCTCCTATTATGGAGCAGTTCAATTTTAAGTGGCCAGACTCCTTAGACTGCAGCAAACTGCCCAACAAGAATGACCCCAATTACCTCTGCATGGAAGCCCCGAACAACGGGTCAGATGAGCCCCCCAGAGGATCCAGCATGCTGCCACCCATGTTTCGGCCGCAGAGGCCCAGCAGCGCTCATGATCTGCAGCAGCACAAGGACAGCCTCAGCAGAGCCTCCTGTGAAAATCCTGGCAAGTTCCACCATGTGGAGAAGAGTGCGTCCTGTGCCCCGCTCTGCACGCCGGGGGTTGATGTTTACTGGAGTAAGGATGACAAACAGTTTGCTGTCATTTGGATTGCCATCTGGTCCATTCTGTGCTTCTTCTCCAGTGCTTTTACTGTACTTACTTTCCTGATAGATCCTCAGCGTTTCAAGTACCCCGAGAGGCCCATTATCTTCCTTTCTATGTGCTACTGTGTCTACTCAGTGGGGTACATTATCCGCCTCTTTTCAGGTGCTGAAAGCATAGCCTGTGATAGGGACAGTGGCCAGCTCTATGTCATCCAGGAAGGACTGGAGAGCACTGGCTGCACCATTGTGTTCCTGGTTCTATATTACTTTGGTATGGCGAGCTCCTTATGGTGGGTTATCTTGACTTTAACTTGGTTTCTAGCAGCTGGGAAAAAATGGGGGCACGAAGCAATTGAAGCAAACAGTAGCTACTTTCACTTGGCAGCGTGGGCCATTCCCGCTGTGAAGACTATAATGATCCTAGTTATGAGAAGGGTAGCTGGAGATGAGCTGACAGGGTTGTGCTATGTTGGAAGCATGGATGTGAATGCCTTGACTGGGTTTGTACTCATTCCTTTGGCTTGTTATCTAATCATTGGCACTTCTTTTATTCTTTCTGGTTTTGTGGCCCTTTTTCATATCAGGAGGGTGATGAAAACAGGTGGAGAAAATACTGACAAGTTGGAGAAACTTATGGTCAGGATTGGTGTCTTCTCAGTCTTGTACACAGTGCCTGCGACTTGTGTGATAGCCTGCTATTTTTATGAGAGACTTAATATGGATTATTGGAAAATCGTGGCAACTCAACAGAAATGCAAGATGAACAATCAGACTAAAAATTTAGACTGCATGATGAATAACTCTATTCCAGCAGTAGAAATTTTTATGGTCAAAATTTTTATGCTATTAGTTGTTGGCATTACTAGTGGTATGTGGATCTGGACTTCCAAGACTCTTCAGTCCTGGCAAAATGTTTGTAGTCGAAGATTAAAGAAGAGAAGTAGGAGAAAACCTGCAAGTGTTATTACAAGTAGTGGAATCTACAAGAAATCTCAGCATCCACAGAAAACTCACCATGCAAAATATGAGTCAACATTACAACCGCCCACTTGTGTGTGACTGGGTTTTAGACAAGGTTATATCTCATCTTAGAGACTTACAAATGTCCACAGTAGCAGTCAGAAATTAAAAAATAAAATGATGCTTTTTGTCAGAGGACAGTTTAATAGCTCAAGGCAAAAAATGTATCACTCTGAATTCAGGAGCTGGTGAAGGTAAATATACTTATGGAAAGGTTTTCAGTGAAAGAAATATGAATTGAAACAGCCTCTTCTGTTACTAATTTGTAGTAAAATACTTCATCCAGCCATCAGATTTAAAATATATATATATATATATTTAACTTTTTCATGTAGCTGAGCTGGATTTCCTACAGGTTTCTGAGTAACAAGGTATAGTCAAATTTTATGGAGCAATGGTTTTCTTTTAAAAGCATCCAAGTGAGCATTGTCTCTTGGGGAAAGTAAGGTCCCAAAGAGGCCTATACTCAGTAAGTATACTATCTGTGAAAGCAACTTCCGTGCTAACTTCAAAAAAAAAGAGAAATCCTTTACGACTCATCTCAGCCTAGTGGGTTTGGAGTGCCTAAAAATAGGTCCCATCTATAGTGCTCACGAATATTCTTTCACTAAAAGAGAAACTTCCTGCACCAGACACAAACTTTGTGAATAAGAATAATGTGCAATACATTTTTTTTCTTACCATGACATGAAAAGAGAAACAAGTATTTTGCTGTACATAAAGACAACAAAAGAAATCTCTTAACAAAAGAACTAAGAGGTCTAGTCCTCAGAAACCCTTTAGTGTTACATTTTGTGGCTTTTTAATGGAAATCAAGCCAATGTTATACACGTTTGGACTGATTTGTGAAAAAAAAAGGGGGGGGATCAATTCAAAGAGACCCAAAGGGCTTATTGACTCTTTCTATTGTTAAACAAATTCTCACTATGAATAGATCAAGAAGCACTAGATTCTGCAAAGGGAAGCTTTGTATAGAGTGATGCTCTTTACTGTGCTGGGGGTGCACAGTTGTGTGCTGTATATATTTGTAATATACAATTATTTTTCATGCTCCGCTATTTTATTAAAAATAAAATACGTCTTTAGTTTGATAATTTTGTGTTCTAAACTTTCTCTGATGTGCTTTGTGGTTAATAAACTTGTTTTCTCAATTATTTGCTAAAAGCACATTTCAAATATAATAGCTGTTGTACTTGCCTGAGAATATAACCAGACAGAACCATAATTTGCTAAAAAAGAGATTGCAAGTTGTAATTAAATAAATGGATTTTGACGTTGCATCTTTCTGTAGACCTCTGCAACTGAGAAAACCGACTGGAAAGAAGCTTTAGAGATGTTAAAAAGCTGCGGTGATGTAGAGTAGTACCATGTTTACAGAGCACAGAGATTACAACAATGATCCTTGGTTAACACCCCTTAGCATTTGCATAGGGTACGGTCAGCATGTTAAAGATAGCTGCCTCACTTCAGTGCAGTTTGAATACAATACGGTCTGCTCCTCCAGGATTTTTTCACTTGTAACATTACTGAATGTATCTCTAATATTTGGAAAAAGATTAAGGGAAAGATCAGGAGAAAGAACAGGGGAAATCTAAATGCTGACTTTGTATGCTATTTTAGGAAGACTTATCTGGTGAAGTGAAAATTGTAAATACAAGTTCAAAAAGTTTTTAATGGGGCATGATTTTGTATGAACTTGAAGTTTTCCATGGAGCTGGCTAACAAGCTGTGTGATCACCTGGTGAGATAGTAACATAACCTCACTTTCTCACGCAGGCTCTTCCAGCAAAGAGCCCTTTATGTGGACTCTCACCGTATAAAGAAGAGAGGTCGTAATGGACTTTGGTAGAGTGAGGATCCCTGCAACGGTCACCTTGTCATGGCTAGGAGCTTTGTAACAAAAGGACTGTTTGTTAGTGTCCTGGTTTTTCAAGCACGTATGTCATGCTAGAGATAAGCTTTATAGTCTTTTTAAATGTTTCTAGCAATGGCTAGGAACTTGAATGACAAGAACGATCTTGCAGTTATTATTAATCATCTTTATGTCTAAAATGCACATATACAAAGTAGCTTTCAATATAAAATTTATTTTTTGGGGAGGAAATGTGTTCTTTCTCCTTTGTGCCTACGTGCCACTTTGATACACGGCTTCATAGATAGATGTCTTGGAAGTCCATCCTGTCAGAGCACACCGCGCTACAGCCGAAGGAGGACACTGCACTCAACAAATTCACTTCGGAAACTACTGAATTAATGCCTTTACATCTGCATGTGTTCTAGTTAAGATCAGTTGTATTAGATCCCAAGCAATGCAGAGTTTTAACATAAGCTGTGTGTTGCAAATTACTACAGGAGTCCTTCAGATATGTGTTTTGTTGTTGTGTAAGTCACCTTCCCAGTACAATTCTCTCTCTGATGTAAAGATTAGTGGTAGTTTTACTGGTGACAGATTTATGTGTCAAGAATGATTTTAGGCTTCACTCTAAAATACATAAGCTGCTGATACCAGCATCTCACTTTTTTGTGTAGTTTTTGCAGACTATAAAAATTGGTTTGTTTTAACTGTTGATCTTACATTCCGCTACTAGGATTCTAGAAGAGAAAACAGAAATGAAGAAGGACAGTCAGCAGTGGTTGACAGTCCGAGTTTGATCATTTGTCAGTTTAGGCCCTTCATTGTCACCAGAGCGGAACTGCAAGATCTCTACAAAAATGCCACATTTGATTACCTGGCCAGATGCATCAGGTCTCACTAGGGTCTTGCTGAAATGTAAACTAGGAATTTGGGTTTTAATCCACCTTCGCACTACTCAGTTTCAGGGTGAGGGGAGGGAGGAGGGGGCTGGTGGGATTTTTTGGTTGGTGTTTTTTTATGATGCTGATGTCATTACGTCAGGACTAAGTGTACTGTAAATGCAGCAGAGTATAATGATTGTCCTTAAGGACATCTTAAGAATGAATTAGTTAAAAAATTGTACCTCTTGGCATCCTATAGCTCCTAACAGTCTAACCAGTTTAATAGTGAGGTTGCTACAAAGCTTATAAGTCTTAAGGGAGAGTGTTGTATTTACTTTAAAATAACATTTCAGTGATTTAATGTAACATTATTAAGAATTTAACTGAAAATTTTATTATCTCAGAATTCTAGTTAGTTAACATATTAATTAAAAAATCATAATTAAACAACTAAAAAGTCTTTGAGAAAATATCTCCAAGATATTCTTTATTAAACTTCTTTAGTTTTCAGAAGCATGTTAAATTTTAGTTAAAAAAATTAGTAAAATTATGTTGATATTTTTATTTGTTGAATTTGATAGGATTTTTCTCTAAGTACTGTCAAGGCCTATTGGGTGTTTGCTCATCAATAGACTCTTAAAGAGAAGTATCTATATGCAGATACAGCAACAATTCAGTCAGTTCATAGCAAACTTGTTGAGGAAGGGACACAAGTCCAGAACTGCCTTCTAGAAAGGATATTTTATTACAGTCCAGTTGCATTTATCTTGATTAGTTTTGCTCGGATAAAAGCATCTCAAATTTCAGTCTGTTAATATATGCATATACTGTAAATCAAGAATCAAGTGTCTGCGACAGATTTGTGTATGAGGGCTCTGTGCTCTTCAGCGAGAGCTGTGGATTACCCGTGGGGGCAGGAGTTGTCTCAGACTGTGTAAGTTATGACAATGCAGATTTTGTCTCAACATTCAGGTAGTGTCTTTGTATATGTTAGGGCCAGATGGAAGAAAGGCAGAAAGCAGCCTTTTTGGCAAGAGCAGCTTGGTAGAATACTTTTGTTTATTGCAGAGAGATTAATGAGATAAGAGTTTGAGAGCAGCATGGAAAATGGGATTGAGAAATGAACCCACAGAATTGTTTCTGTTTACAGTGCTAGAAATCTTGTTTCTCAGTGAAATGCCAATATAGCTTAAAAATAAAAAGAAAATTAAGCTCAGTAGTTTCAAGCTTTACATTTAGGTAAGGCATATTAGGATACTTTCAACGCTATAGTGCAAGCACCACAGTTGAGAGGATGCTCAGAGCCCAATTGAGGAATGTTCAAATCTCTTATCAGATTTTTCCCAAAGTAGCATTTCATATGTATGTTATTATGAAGCCATTATTCACATATGGCTGTCATCCCGTGGCTTCAAACTATATGAAAAGGCCAGTAACAACAATGTCTGTAACTTACACCCTTCTTATTCCAACACTTAAAATCCATGGCTTCAAGGGGATAGTTGTATAATGATGGGATATTATGTGCTCAGGTGGTCTTTTGATGACAGGTGGTCTCCAACAACAGATGGCCTCAAAGGAGGAACTTCAGTGCATTTTAGTTTAAAACATTTACACATTTCTTTAAAATTTTTTTGAAATGTTATCCTTGTGTAATGTTCTTAAGTATTTTAGACAGAGTAGCCAAGTTATTAACACTGACAGATGATAAATCAGGGCATCCTTTAAAAGGTGGGCGATGGTGATTATGTGGTCTTGGAGCTCGCTTTGATCAGAAGTGACAGGCCTGTAAGGTCTGTGCCACTCAATCCCCCCTGGAGGGAGATCAGCACCTGTTTGCACTTTGAGGCTCCTCTACCTCCCACTGCCTTCCAGCACTATTTCATCTTTTTTAACACACTTGATGTTGATTGGCTTTAAGCAAAGTCATTATTCATTTAGAAAACACTCCTTTATGGAGCTTACTCAAAACTGTATTTTGGTGGTAGTGTTTGTTCTGTTACAGTTGTACAACTGTACAGTTGTTTCAACATTCCCATTGCAAAAGCTTTCTTTTCACTGAACTGCGTGGTAAAATCAGCCCAGGTGCTAATCTTAACTTGGTTTTATTTTTTGTCTGAATAGGAGCGTGTATTGCCTATGAGTCCGTCCAACTTGAACTTCTGTTTATTTTTTCATGTTTATTCAGAAGAGACATAGAATCAGGTTTGTGAAACAAACAGGTCCTCGTTTGGTAGATCAGGTTTTAGCTTACTAAATTCGGCTCCAAATAGCTTTGTCTTACTTTTGAAGTGTAATGGATATTTCTAGAAAATAG